>NC_072738.1:136956734-137256734 GCF_026930045.1 Uloborus diversus
GCAAGAAAATGATTCTTGAAGATGACTCTTGAAATGATTGTTTGAAGATTTTTTTTCAAACTTATGGATAAAAATGACAAAGGATTTTTGTGTTTGTAAAGTGTTTTTTCTCGAATTGAGTGAAGTTAAATTAAAAGAAGGCATTTTTGCCGGCCCACAAATGAAAATGCTTATGAAGAACAATGATCGGGTGGAAAATCTGACCCAAAAAGAACTATCGGCTTGGTTCTCTCTACAGGAGGTAGCTCGAGGATTTTTGGTCAATCAAAATAACATTAAAGATGCGTAATTTTTAATAAAAAAACTTGTTGCAAAAATTTTAAACAATTGCATGCAGAATGTCATTGAAGATACATGTCTTGTATGCTCAATTTGATTTCTTTCCCTCGTAATCTTGCTCTGCACTAAACGATGAATTGCCGAATGTCATTGAAGATGCTCGCTTGGATGCTCACTTTGATTTTTTTCCCCTCGTAATCTCGCAATGGTGAGTTATGAGAAAGGTGATGCTTTCATCAAGATATTAATCGTATAGAAGAACGTTACCAAGGAAAATGTGTTGCAAAACTGTTGCTAGATTACTGTTGGCTTCTAATTCAAGAGTATTTAAATATTCACAAGAGGAAGAGTTAAGTTTTCATCATTTCTCTAAAAAAAGAAAAAAAAAACACGTGGCTTATGTTTTTACTTAATCTGCGCTGTTTCTCTTCACAATGTATGTGTATAAGTGTATATTATTACTATATTTGCATTAAGATTCAAAACATAAGTAGATAAACATGTCTAGATTAGTTTTAAAACTTTCAGTTTTTTGTAATTTTTGGAAATTTAATTTGTCATAACTTTAAAATGGTACGTGTTACAATAATTTAGTTTATATATTTATGTGTAGCCGGCCCAACTTGACACAAATCAGCTATTTTTCTCAATGTAGAGTGTACCAATTGTGACTCTATTAGCAGTCTTTGAATTGTTTTCACGATTTTTACATTTCAATATTTTATTCCTTACTTACACAATATATATTTTTAACGATTATTGTACAACATGAACAGATTTGTTTTTCTAACATTATTATCAAAATAGACCAACATTACCTTAAGAACCTTATAGAATATTCTCTAGTAACCTGTATAGAAATGTAAATTAAGAAAAAGCTGTTTTCATACATGAATATGATGCTTTGAATAACAGAAAGCATGGCAAAATATTTTGATAAAGTGGTTACAAGCATATAGAAAAACTTGATTTTTATCAATGTCAGCTTCCGATTCGTATGTATTTTGGATAATAAAAAGGGAAAATTATTAATCAATTATTCCGTAGTTTAAGAATTTCTCTAATGGGGAGCACAAAGAAAAAATCCTAAAACAAAAAACGACGTTTGTGACCATAAATATCTTTTCAAAGAATTTCTTTGTTACGAAATACGGAAAATAATAGCACTTTTTTCTGCATAATAAAAGAAAGAAATATCTTCAAACGCCACAAGAAACTTTTAAATATTGATACAAAAGAGCGATTAAGAGAACCTTAGCCATCTTTCCTTTTAGTGAAACAATAGGCGAGAAATTAAAACCATTGTTTTCCCTTTTTCTCTGAGTAGATAAAAAAAATTTAATATTAAAGTTAGAAAATGAAAAAGATTTTTAGATATTACATCTTATACTCGCACCCTAAATGTCCCTTTGTATTACCCTGAATAATAGTACTTTTTGTTTTTCTCTCAGAAAAAGTATCTTCTATTCCAGTGCTTTGTAGTTTCAAATTAAATGATCTATTCAATTTTTAAAAAAATCAAAATTTTCACTTTTTATGAAACGAACTTTGATATACATGTTAACGTAAAAAAATATTAAGTGATATTCTCTACCAACAACGGGCGAGAAAACGTCAGTTTCTTTCAACCAAAACATATCCAACATTCCATCTAACTTATGTTATTGTCGCGATTACGAAAATACAATAAATAACGCTAACAATGGTTAAATAATGCAAAGAAGTATAAAATATTGCTCACTGAAATAAATTTTTAACTTAAATTAACTATAGAAGGTGCTGTTGTGTCTGTCTAAAGGTCTCTGAAAAGGATCAAATCAAGACAGATCCACCTCCACCTACGTAGAATATGATCAGTCCAATGAGACACCTATCTTGTTGGCGGAAAAACTGAAAAGTTTTACCTCTTTAAATGATTTCTCAAATCCCCGTAAGGTGGCGTTTTCAAACTCTAGAAGTGTGCATTGATAAATAATGAATGTAAAGCTCAGCACACGATACATTTACACATAGTAGTAATACTCATCTACACTATTTTCTGGTTTTAATTTCATGTAGCGCAATCAAGCATCAGCTAAAAACTCTGGAAATTTTTAAACAAAATGCAACTAAAGCTGAAATAAACCTTTATGTATTAACTATATAACTGGATTTGAATGTTTCGAGCATAAAATTAAGAATCGTCAAAATTGACAGTAATATAAAAGTTTCATCGTAGTAAAGAGACGACAGTAATTATATGAAAAAAAAACGTTATCTAACTCAATAAGATGTTGCTATCTTCAGTTTAATTCCAGCGCCTCATGGCTGCATCAAACTACATCAAGAGCGAAAAAACTAAAGGCTTCAATTATCTTAAATGAAGAAAAGATGATTACTCCATCTTCATTACATACACAATTTTCTGACTTCAGAATTCAATTACACCGTCTCAGAATCATTTTCATTATTACAAGATTTTCAATTGCTTTTATTCTTAGTTTAACGTCATTTATGGAATGGCACATTCTTAAGTAGTGCAATAGTGTATTTAATTTGATACGTGCGAAAATCTTATTGCTTCTGCGAATGGTTAACTGGAAATTTTATTAAACTTTAATGGAAATACTACGAGAATATTGGATGTTCCATTATTTTCAATCAGAATGGAATTAGATAGTATTGAGACAAACGCCTGTTTTGTTTAGTTACTTATGAAAGAAAATGAGTGTGATGTTATTAGAAACAGATTATGATGATTAAAAGGACTGGAAATTCATAATTAGGAGCATTTATTGACGTTTAATAAGAATTGTAAAACTTTTTTCTTTAAACGGTGTGATTTTTAAACAGAACGATGAAGAAGATTCGTTAAAATGAAATTAGCTTCTATAACTTCATAATAGGAGCTAATTTATTTCTACATGAAATTTAAAATTTATTGGATTTTAGAATTTCAAAGCATGTAGAGCATCATTTTTCACTGTTTGTAAATTTAGACTTAGGAAATAGTTAAAATTGTATTCCTCTGTCCTGACAATTTTTCGTTTCCTGATGTTTTATACTGAAGAATTAATGAATCATATTCGCGCTTCCGCGCCGCAGATCCGGGTTTTATTTACGAGATGGGAACGCTTGACTCAGCATTTTATCCCTTTAGTATACCAAGGGTGTACTTAGCACTGGGGCGTTCCGCGTTCAGCTGATCACCTAACTGGAATATCTGTTTTTGCATCCTACAGTCCTCGGTCGAGGAGCCTGAGATGCGCACAGTAGGCCTTGGCCCCAATGAACTTTGGAGCCACTGAGTTTCAGTTTACTCGTATATGCATGTCGGTAAAATTGCTAAATGCGATATCAAACTTTTTGTATAACTGCAAACGATTTTTTTTCCCTTTAAATACCTTACGTCGGTTTGGTGGCGTATATGTAACACGTTGACCTCTTACGGCTTTTTTAAACATTATGTTACGTTTAAAACAAGTGCTACAAGTGTTTTCAGTGGATTTTCAACATGCAAAAAATACCCAGGGACCCATTTTGCACGACCCATGCTCCATTTTTAAGATCGTTTGAAGGTGTTATTTGGCATAGGCATCCAAAAAAATTAAACCCTAGCGCAGTTTCGCATAAGGAGAGCGCAGGTGCTTCCATCTGTCGGAGCACTGGGAGTTAAAGTTCTCTTTACATCATTGACATGTGCGCCTTAACGATAGCACATGAAAAGCACTTAGCAGATCAAACAATAGGTCTGCAAAAAACATTTATTTTTTACACAGCCCAATTAAAAAATATAACTTTTTCACAAACAATGTGTTCAAAATATCGAACAATGCGATACAAAATAAATAATAATTAAAACCCCGCCATTTATCGATAAAATCAAACTTTATACACACTACTACCTTTGGATGCTGTCTTCCATTCTTTTTTCTTTCTACGGGTATTAAACTTGCTTCAAAGCTACATAAATTTCCTTACTTTTTCTTTTTCCATTAAAAACTTCAAAAAGCAACAGTTTCGTTAAGTTTATTCGTTTATTTATTTATTTTTTTTTAGCAACAAAACATCTTGTGCAATTGTAGTATAACAGAAAACAACGAAAACATGAGGGAAACTAAAATACTCTTTATTAAAAACACAGTAAGAAATATCGTAACGTTGAAAGAAAATGCATTTTTTTAAATAAAAGTTTAAACAAACTGAAATTATTATTTAGTTCTTTTTTGACTATTATACGACGCACAAAAGAGACAATAATTGCTCTTCTAATTTTAAGAGGAAATGTTGTCGAGAGCAATTGCAGAAACGTTTGCCAGAGAAATGTGAGTTTAATGACTTTTCACTAAAGCTTTATTACTTTAAGATGATTATTTTTACCGGAAAAAATGCAAGAATAGCAATTAGTTTTTTTTCCTCCGTAGCAAGCAGAACATATTTTTTTTAATTATGAAAAGTCATTTAAATCGCATCGAATTTTTTATTCATTAGGAGCATTACAGCATCGTGTGAAATTTTTAATTGGAGTGTTAAT
This sequence comes from Uloborus diversus, assembly GCF_026930045.1. Taxonomy (NCBI): domain Eukaryota; kingdom Metazoa; phylum Arthropoda; class Arachnida; order Araneae; family Uloboridae; genus Uloborus; species Uloborus diversus. The sequence goes on from NC_072738.1 coordinate 136,961,527, forward strand.
AAGTATCAAAACACAAAAAAAGGTTTTAGACAATCGTGCTAAAAAAAACTCATGATCAGAAAGGTGAAGGGGTGACAAAACGACTCTGAACATAATCCAACATCTAAAACATTTGAGTAAACGTCTCACCATTACTTTTCAATGGATACCGTCACATGTTGATGTATTTGGAAATGAGATTGCTGATGGGCTGGATCGTCAGGGGAGCCGAGAGATTTCTCCTCATAACGGATGCCTTTCTTTTTCAGAAATTGCAACCCGTGTTAAGCAAAGCGTCAGTTCCTTTTGGAGACAGCCCCCTATACATGAATGGTACAAAGCATCCCGCCCTGGTGCTGCTTTACTTCGGGCAAGTAGTAGAGAATATCAAACCGTCCTAGCCCGACTGAGAAGTGTACACACTCGAGCACAGCGACATGTGGCTGGTATTAAGGTTTTCCCCTTGTGCCCAAAATGCAATTTGACTCAAGCTGCTCCCGCCCATATTTTCTCTTGCATCGGCTGTGACTGAATCAGCTGTAGTCTGACCCTTCTGCTGTTTTGGAGGAACTTTGTTCGCACGGCTCGAGACCCACGTGATAACAGGCCAGACAACTCCCTCCCCCGCTTCGTTACGCCACCAGTAGTCGATCTTTGAACTTGGCGCGAAACTTTGAAAGCAGTGCAGTCTACCAGTTAAACAATAGTGCTTCTTGGTCTGATTGAAATAGATGAAATAGGAAATATTAACTTCGGCTGCACATTTTTGAATACAATACTGTTGGATTTATCTCATCCTTTCCACGTACCGGAATTTAGAAGCAATTAAAAAATATATATATAATATAAGTGTCTGCTGAGTGAATTTGAGTCAGTGATTTCCGCTTCCGAACAACCTGCATGTGAAGAAAAAAGCTGTTCGTCTCATGGAATAAATTTTAAAGTTCGGAGGTAAGTACTTTTCTCAGATAAACAAATTTACATTTTATGTAGTTAAGATTACTTAAGTTTTCCTCCATTACACGAACAATTGTCAGTTTCCTTTCTGATATCTTTGTCTGTAATTTGTAATTTTAGTATATTGCTTTAATATTTGAAACGGTTAACTTGCAACTTTTTATTTCTTTATTTTTTCAACTTTGTACACGCATTTATTCGAAATGGATGTCAAAATTTTCTGCAGATATACTTGTTGCTATCAGAAGCAACGTAACTTGGTGTTGATATTCAGTTAATATGTAAGCAAGTTTATTGAAACAGGGTTTTAACTGAACTAATCTTATATTTTCCGTTTCGATTAAATTGTTTCATACGCTAGCATGTGTTATTTTGATCAAAAAACATTCCTTGATGGGCTTCCGTAGTTCTGAGATAGAAGATTAGATTTGAACGCCGGAGGTCGTGGGTCCGATACTCAAACATTTCCCCCCAACTACGCCCCTGCAATGTTATTCAAACAAGCTGGTTCTGTGCGTAAATTAAAAAAATATATACGGTTTTTTTTCACTGTTGTCTTTAAGTTTTATGATATTTATGCACACATTGTGGTTACGTTAACGGTATTCATAATTTCTGGGCTTGCGAAAGATTAGTTTTGAGCAGTGGATACACAACGTGTTTTTGCCAAATGCTCTGTGCTTGTTTGTTTATGCTTAAAAAGGGCAAAATATCTTGAACTACATATTTTTTTAACTCCTTGGGTTTTCTATTAATAAGCTTTCAGGAACTCTGAAACTGTAACACAAATTGAATTAAGGGGCTGTCTATAAAGTATTATGCAAACTTTTGAACAAATTCCCCCCCCCCTCCTCCTTGTTACATGTAACGCTGTTCAACATGAGCATATTGTTATAAACAACGCGTGATGTCACACTTCTTGTTATCCCCTCCCTTCCCCCTGTCACAAAACTGTCACATTGATTTCCTAAAAGAGCATACTCAGCAAAATGTTGATCTAAATTTAACATATATGAGGTTTTAAGTATTAAAGAAAGTTGCTAAAATGGTCATTCTATGAAAAGTTTTATGAAAAAGGTTACTTTGTCATCAATTAATGCTTTTTAAAATAATTTTTCAAAAGCCTAAAATGATGAACTATTAAAGCCCCCCCCCCCACACGCACACAAGAATCATTAGCAGCAGAAAAAGCTGAAAATGGAAAAGTAGCCGAATTCCAAAAAAAAAAAAAAAAAAGGCTGTTTAGATATTGAATACATTTTTTGGATGTACAACATACAGTATTCATGATGTTGTATTATACATTCTTTAATTAACGTTTTTCAAGTTGAATTCCCGTGTAATTTTTCGAGAGTGCCCACCGAAGGGGGGGGGGGGGGGTCGGAATCATAGTCTCATAGTAATGATAGCTTTTCAACGGCTATAGTTATAAATAACTGTGCCCTTGAAATTTTAAGGGAGATGGAGATGTTTTGGGGGTTTTTTTTTTTTTGAAGTTTTCATAATTGAAGGGGGTAGGGCACCGTCTACTTTGGGGGATGGCACCCAAGCATTCACGTCTTTTGAAAAGCATAAATTTGCTCAGCTAAGTTAACATTAATAATATGGTATTACGTACTTTAATTTGATGTTATGTCTTTGAAACATATTGCAGTCATGTTTCCCGTTTTCTTAAGTAAAAATGTTTATTTATTTTTTAAAATTTCATTTAATTCTTATTCAAATACAATAGTAATATTATTTTTTGTTTTGATGTAGTTGTAAAATGAAAGTTCATTTATTTATTTGAATACTTCTTAAGACTTAATGTTTCAATACAATATACGAGTAGTTAAAATGCGATTAGTTAAAAAACAATTTCCAATGAAAAATAAAACTGTGTTTATTTATCACTTTGTTTTAACATGATTGTAAAATAAAATCGTGTTTAGTTATTTGAATACTTTGTAATACTTATAAATGTTTTTATGTCAAATATTATGAATTAAGCTCAGTGTATTTTTTAATGTATGATTATCGGTTCCTTTTTATGTTTTCAAATGAAAAAGTAGAACTTGTAATGCTACTAAAATAACAGAAGTCAATAATAAATAAACCAAATAGTTTTATTTAACCAAAATATTAATCGAAGTGCTCACTTCCCAATATCATTGTGGATCGACAAACGATGACGTCATTTGCTAGTTGGATGGCCTTCCTATGTCGAAGGCCTCGCACGGCTTCATGGACTTGGTTTGATGTTTCTGTCTGCCAAGTGGGACAAGCAACAACAACATGATCAGAAAAAATTCGTTAGGTTTTGAAATTATACTAATAAGCATAATTTGTTTAAGGAATACTTCACAGGGGACATTGTGCGTTCCGAATGAGCTAAAAAAAAAAAGCGGCATAAAAAGGTGTCCCAACCAGCGCCACCTATATACGAGAAAGCCATGGCAGTCATCTGTGACGTCACTCAGAGCAGGGAATTGACTAGCGATAGCGATTGAAAATAACTAGTCTCGGAAAAATTTCGTTTACGCAAACATTAAAAATATCAACAGGGCAACAGATGCAAACTCATTAAAGTTGACCAATCTACTCCAATACATAGCACCGGTTATTTTGTTCTTTTTTACTTTTCTTATTCTATAAATCAAAATTACTGCCTTATTTCTGAATGTAAAACGTTTAAAAACTTTTATTTCAAAATATATTCATGAGCTGTGTTTTACAAAACAGCTCATATTTTAAAGTCACACTTAAAAAGCATTTTAGAAAATATTCAGCTAAAACAATGGAATAAGCGTAGTTTTAACTTTTTCATAACGGAAATAGAAATTATTACACTTACTTGCCATATAGATAAATAATTACCTGCCCATATTTTGGAAAACAAGAGTTTGGTTTAATAAAATAAACAAGAATAAAGAGACAAAATATAACAAAATTATTTTATTCAAAAATGTCAAAACAATACAAATAAAAAAACTTTTCCTGATATTTTTTGAATGGTAATAAATAACTTCTTCAAATGTGAGAACAAGACAAATGTATGTAAAATAAATGTTATGTTCGAAAACAAATGTATGTATAACTTTGAAAATGTTTGCCAAATATAACATGTCATTAAATGTTGTGATATCTCATCAAAAATATTTTCTCCTCATTAAAAGTAAAACAATAAAGAAAGATAGTTTTACAAAAACTGAAGGATACACAAAGCTTAAATGTAAAATTATGCACACGTAAAAAATTGGCTTCTGTATACAAAATCTGCACATGCTGACACACCATAGTAAAGAATATATGAAATATTTAAACCACAGTGTCAAATTTATTGTGATGGGTTAAAAATACATTTTTAATTTCTTAGGATTACTTTGGTGGCAGAAAGTCATGGTAAGAAGTGCATGTAAATTTTAAAGTTATATCTTCCCTAGTAGATAAACATTGTAAAATTTTAAAACTAATGTATTTAGCAAATACTAGGGGAACTCATCATAAATATACATTTTTTAATCAGGGAAAGTAAAATGACAAGACACTAGAAATAAAAAGCCGTTTAAAGAACATACAAACACAATGCTAAGTGAAAATTATATGAACGTAAGGATATATGTCATAACATAATCTGTTCACACTGAAATGCCTTTGTAAATAATATGAACCATTACTCCTTTGGCAAATTATTATATGATGACACTGTTGCAAGCTTTCTTTTTTTGTTCGCTTTTGTCTCATTTGATTTCTTAACATCATTTACCTTCTTGCAATAATTATTTAAAAATGAATTAGTAGCTGAGAAGGCCAAATATTTTATAATTGTATATGCACTGTGGTTCTCACAGCTGTCAATAAAAAGCTCATTTGAAATTGCATGTCTCATAGTTAAATTAACAACTGTTTGTCTATGATTCATGCCACCCAGAAATTCTTTTTCACTTTCCTTCGAGATTAATTTTTGTACAATGATATAACAACAAGTAACAACATTTACCACTTGCTCTTGAGGATAGAGTAATCCTCCTCTATCCATATTAATAATTAAATCATAATTTTTGTCTACAATTAATTCATTTTCTGTGACTAAAAAAGGTCTGCAGAGCTGACATTTTAACTTTTTCAAAGCAACACGAGCACAATAACCAGATATAAAGATCAAAACAGGCAATAGATTCTCCACACTCTTAAAATCTGAATCTGAAACATTTAAATCAAAGTTTGTACAGCATTCATTAAGTTGTACATTATCACTATCTGGATCATCTACATCTTTAATATTAATTAAACCATAAATACTTGATGTTAAGGTTAAGGGAAGAAGGTTCTGAATCCGTATCTTTGCTTCAGCCTCATATATTTGGCGCATTGATACTAAATACTGTGAACCTGCTAAGGACCTGTACTTCCCAAAACGTTCCTCTAAGGAATCTGTTTGAATTTTACCAAATAAAAAATATTTAAATTTCAGATCAGTAAGGCAATATTTTGACATTTCAATATGGGCTCGCGTCGTATGGGTTAAGGCTAAATGGGTTTCTCTTGTTAGAGTTCCACTGGAACAATTTTGAGCTTTCCAGTAATCTAACCACTCAACAAATTTATTCAGAAATTTTATTTGCTCTGAATGGGAGTCTGAAACTGGTTGCTGGAAGTCATCTCGGAGTCTCAGTCCTTTAAATGGGGTTTTGACATTAACAATGGACCACCAACGATAAATAATCTGAATAAATTTAGCAGTATTTTCTGCATTGAGTATATTTTTTCTTTGCCAACTTTATACAAAGCTTGAACAACATATTCATTAAAAACATTCATAACTAATTTAACATTTTGTCTTTCAAAATTAGTAGGAAACAAAGATTTTCTATTCAAACTGTAGGAATAACTGATCAAATTTACACTTTCTATTTCATGTAGTTTTTTCAAAGATAAAAAAGAAGCAGTTTTAAGAGGTTGGTTAAAATTATTAAAATCTGGAAAGTAAAAAGCTTGTTCACAATTTTTTTGATTTAGCCAATTGTTGCGAATACATTTGAATATATGGACAGGATCAATTACATAAAATAATGGTCTATTATTATCTACAGGATGTGGATATACAATGCTCAGTTCAGGAGGAGAAGAAAAAAAATGCATAGATTTTCTGTTGATGGAATTATTGTCAGTTGTAACTGCTATTACAAAGAAACCTAAATTTTCTAATGATATAATACAATTTAAAATAAATTTATGCCATTCCTCTGCTGTAATACTTTTGACGGGAACAATTTTAACTACTTCTTTATAAGAGGAAAGAAAGCTTTGGATCATTAAAACATGGGCAGTTGTTGCTACGGTATCCATATTTTGAGCCATACCAACAATATGACCACCTTTATAATCCAAGTATGGTTTAATATGGATTTCGTCAAGCATTATAGTAACAATTTTATCAGATGAATCAAGGTAAGACATTTTAGATTTTAAATAATTTGAATAATTCATACCTTCAAATTGGGGATTGGTGTTTAGTGAGGAGCAAATTCTTTGAATTGTTCTTGGATGAGGGAAAACAAGATGTGACGAATTTCTGAGGAACCTATAAGCATGTGCAGATATTGTGTACAGAATGCAAGCAAAAATCATGGTCTCTGGCGAATATCGGAGGCTTTCTTTTGCTTGCAAAGAAAGTTTCATTTGCTCACAAGCAAATTTGAAGACGTTTAATTTCTCTTCATCTTCCTCCAAAGTCATTCCTAGCAACATCTTTGAAAATGAAGAAACCATGTCTTCAAGCTGTCCTTTACTTTTCATGTTGTCAGAAGGGAGAGTTTCTAATACTTGAAAAATGTCATTGATATTTTTCACTTTATTAGGAAATTTCATGCTTCCCAGTTTTTGAATAAGTATGTTTTGGTGATGCACTTTTAGTTCCAAATTTTCATCAATTATGACTGAAGCTTTTAAATTTGGCGTAGGTTGGAGTTCAATCCATAAAAATATTATCAAATCAGTTTTCTTGATGAATTCCCAAGGTCTTGGAATTTGTTTACCTTGCAATAGGTTACATAAACCTGTTAGTCAATCAAATGTGTTTTTTGCGTCCCACTCCATTTGAACTTTCAAGCTGTCATTTAATGCTTGATTTAATGTATCATTTTCTATTCGTGAGCGCCGTTTTTCAGGGTCCTCGCGAACAATTTTGTTGGAAGACATATAGGCAGGACAATCAGGAAATATGGTTGGAATTGCACCTTCATTTAGTTGAAAACGTTTCAAAGGTGCAGTAACTTTTTTGCCGGTTCTGTCATCATAACACTCTGCCTCTTTACGAATGTCGCTGTCGTGAAAGTGTTGTTCGCAGACCTGAAGGAGAGAAAATAAACAAAATATATTATTTGAGTAAAATCATTTAATTCATTTCAAGATGGCATATTTTAAATACAATAAGGAAAATAGGCAAGACTATATCTTACACATATCAGTTCTAGCTATCTATGTTTAACATTAATAAATTCCACTACAATAAATAATTTTTAGCAGGCCCAATATTTTGGGAAGTCATTCCCAATCTTTTTGAGATCATCGCACCCCTTTAGAGGTTGACTAACAGCCATACCCCCCCCCCTCTTCTTCTTTGAAGAAAACAGAAAGTTGGCACTAGTCAACATCAACATTTTTGAAAACATAAATAACTAATTTTAATTTTAAGTAAAATGTAGATAGGAAAGCAATTTCATCCAGTCACTTTTAAACTGCACAAATAAATAAATAAATAAATAAAACTTGTTTTTCCTCATACATTTGCTTCTTTTTCACCTTGGCTGAACTTAATAGCTTTCGTATTAGTTTTCAATTTCAATATTTGCAGTCTTTTTATTATCCCCCCCCCCAAACACTCATTGCTCCTTTGAGGTGATCGTCCCCAGGTTGGGAATCATCAACTAAGAAGGGTCAACGACCCCCTCTGGCTTTGCCAACTTTGGTGATTTTTATTGTTTTTCATTTAAATTTTCATAGAATACATACCCTTTGACCCCCGGAAAAATCCGAAATGACGGTCCTGGCTTTCAGAGAATTTTTATGCATCTTTAATCTGAATTAGTTTGCTTAACTACTAATTTCAATTGCCAACTGTTAGCTCATTCATGAGCAACAACAAACTATTCTGTTTATAAGATGTTGATATTATTTATTCCCAAAATAACGGAAAGAAGAGTTATTTTTTTTATGTCAAACACGTTAGCTACTTTAAAAAAAAAATGTAGTGATAAGTAAGTATTAAATGATTTAGCTGACAAGAAGTACCAAATGATGTGCCTTAGTAGCATCTTGGCAAACTTTTGGGAAGTGAGAGCTTTTCCCACCCAATTATATTAGGGATATCATTTCATTTGACGGTAAAGAATAAAAATAATGCTTAATATTATTCTGAACCAAGAATAAAAGCCCATTTTAAGTCGAAAGTCCAAAATACACCTATGTAATATATTCCAGTCTAGAAATTGCGGCCGAAGCATGCAAAAATTTCAGTTCATAATATAATAAAGAAAACATCTACGTTAAACTTTGTGAAAATTTTAAAATATTTTCTTACCTTCGTGTACTTTGTAGGAATGAAATCCTGTCGATTTATTGCACTGATCCATTTTCGTTTCAGTTCGTCATCTTTGGGGAAGGAAAACAACTGCACTTTAGGAGTATTTGGATAATTTCCTTTACACCTCGGCACACAGCATGTATAAACCATTAAGACAGTTTCACAGATTCAAACACAGAAAATAAAAATATCAGCAGCAAACATTTTGATATGTATTGAACAAAGGTAACGCTCAGAACATCACAGCAGCATGCGCAAAGCTTTGTTTATATAAAACCGTTTGAGACATCATCTGTAACGAAGCTTCCGTGGCACAATCTACTGGCGCGTTTGACAGTAACTCGAATGTCTAGTGGTTCAAGCTCATCTAGGAAAGTGATAGGTTTTTTACATTTTGTATTTCTTGAATTTTTAAATTCTTTAGGTGTCCTATCTACTTGAAAAATGTATATAAGCTGTAACCAATGTAACTTTAAGCCTGCCCCAAAATATTTCACGAATAAGCTTTAGGCAAAATTTTCTGTTTTTATAACATGGTTTTAAAGAAATAGCAGTCGCATGACTGGCCAATCGAAATAATGTTTTTATTGCATAACACATGCTCATAATGTTAAAGCTAAAATAAAACAACAAATCAATATAACTTTCTTTAAAATACAGTTGAATTTATTAATTGAACATTCTAAGCTTATGGGTTTCATTAAATCCATAACTTCTGTCGGCCAGTCCCGAGAATGTGTTTTTTTTTTTTTTTTGTCATATAATAATTTAGCGGATGAACTTTGTACCTATACACACATTACAAATTTGCAACGAGTTTCCTTTGCAAGATTTGCATTACATTGGTTTGTTATGTAACTAAGCACTCTTGTTTTAAACGAATAATAAACGTCAGTGAAGCGGGTGAACGTAGTGCAGCGCAGAAAGCTGTTTTAATGCCAGAAAAAGCGAAGTGAGGCTACCTTTCATGTTCTAACAGATGGAGCATTTGCAGGAAGTCCTTCTTGAGGATAGATCGGCCTACATTGGCCAGTTTTGACGACCTATGAAGTTCCGTTTAAAAAAACATAGAAATTGTATCGGAATTCAGGATCTTAATGGGGGTTGTTCCCAAAATTTTAAAAGTATTTTTTTTTTCTGAAAGAGCACGTTTAAAAATATAGGATCCGACCATTTTTTAAATACTTTGACAAAGTTTAATATTTAAAAAAAATTACTTAAATCGGTGCGCTTTCATTATTTATGCTTCTGCCGATGACATCACAAATGATGAAATGCCATTTAGATTTGCCATTCACAGAGCAAAATATTTAATTCGCATCTTTACTCACGTGTGTTGGCAACGATATGGTTAATAGCAAGCGTAGAGCGCAATTTTAATTCATTCTTGATTATCATAACGTAGAAATGCGGTAGAAACATGCGCCACAAAGAGCATCATTTGTGACGTCATCAAGACCACGCCTAGTTTGAAAAATCGGGCATTTAAAAAAAATAATTAAAAATAACTGTTGGGAAAATAAAAGTATTTTCTGGGTCCATGTTATTGTTTTTTCGCTTATTCTATCAATTTCAGTGACTAAAAGTGTTACTTTTAACTGAAGGAAACAACTCCATTGCTCTTCCTTGATTCTAGTCTTCCTAATACTTTTTTGAATTCAATTCTGCCGAAATTTCAATACATATGTGTCGCTAAGTTTAGAAACGGCCCGCTTTAAGCTCTTACCAAATTCATGTTGTTTACTGTATAGAAACTACTTTAAAAATCCTTAGACATTGCAAACATGTTTTAAGGTAAGTGCGCAAAATAGTAAGATCATTGTTAGCTTACGGCGTAGTATCTCGCTTATTTATGATTAAAATAAGCTCCAAATTTTGCACATTCATCGCATGATTAATAAAAGAAAAAAAAATTACTATGCGATAGTCTAAGTTTCGATTATTTTTTAATCGACATTTTATCAGCAGTTTTAACAACTAAAGAATATATTTAAAAAATCTTTATTTTTTATGAAATCAAAGCGAAAGGTAATGTAAATCGAAATTAAGGAAGAAATAATTCTATGTTGTGTGTGCCATATAAAAAGGAACAGTTAAATTATAATACGACGTCCATCTGCTAGATTAAAACCCTTTTAAATAAAAAATCTTTATTTTTTATGAAATCAAAGTGAAACGTAATGTAAATCGAAAATGAGGAAGAAATAATTCAATGTTATGTGTGCCATATTAAAAGGAACAGTTAAATTATAATATGACGTCAATCTGCTAGATAAAAACCATTTTCCTCGGTACTTTTCAATTAAATTCTTATTCATTTGATGATTTAACGAAAAAAAGGGGGGGGGTTGTATAAAGAATATCTCACACTGTTTTACTAATATCAGAAAAAAAGCTCAGCTCTTAGGCGTAGAAGAATTTTCCATAAGGTTTTCATTGGGTAATTCTTTTCTGAGGAGCCTTTAGCTAACGCATTGACTTTCATAGATGAGTGCGAAAATATTCTTTCCTAAAATTACTTTATCCCTCTTTATGATAAAAGAAACCTCTTCCCTTTTAAATAAATAGAAATTTCTTTCTACTTTTTAATTCAAAAATTCAGTTGCGCGTTTTTACTTTTCTTTCTTACTTTTTCTTCACTACCTAACTGAAGATTTATTTCTTGAATTCGTTTAAGAGACAAATTCGAGATGTTATTTTTCGTTGATAAAATTCTTTAACAATAAAGTAAAGAATAATTCGTTGCCATTGGAATGTTGAAACATTTTTTTCCCTTAAAACTGCAAGGTGGAAGAAGGAAATTGGTTTTTGATCAAACATTACCTTCTTTTTTAGGAAAATATTTCAAAGAACACTTAATGCAAGAGAAAAAAATTCCTTTGAAGTGAGTTCCCTCTCAAAAATGCTTTAAAGGAGAAAAGGCAATACCTTCAATTATACGAAAAGGTTTTTAGTGCAGTTAAACGCGTAAAAAATGTTTTTAAATTTTAAAAACTACTAAGCATTGGATTGTTACGCATTGTATTAAAATATATCTTTTTTTTTTTTTTTATCATTGTGAATATTGTCAGTAGAATTTTGGAAGTATTCTATGAAAAGGATGCTCAAAAATTGTGTGGATCAAAAATTATAATTTTTTTTTTCCTTCAACCATGTGTGCACCTTCTCAATAAATACATCTGTGCTATAGCTTGCTAACTGCAGTGTTGTCATAAATTATAATGTAGTTTGACACACATTTTCAATAAATACTAGTTACTTCATTATATGCACTAAAAATAAAATCTTTTCTGTATTTCATATAACCTTCTGAACTAAGGAAAAAAACACGAATCATTCCACGGAAAAACTTTTACATTATATAAATTTTTAAGTAGTGTATTGAAGAAAGAAATGTGACAAACCACAAGGGTTGACTTTTCAATCAAAATGTTTGTTTCTTACAACTGAAGTTGAAATCAACGTGACTCTGAATTATGTCATTTGAAGAAAAACATATCTAGTTTCAATACCGCAGAATATAGAAAGTACACTGTAAAAACGATTCAGAAACGAACCTGGAAAATGATGGGCAGCTGATGTGCCCAATTTCTTCAAGGAACATACCTTGCAAAATCCAGGAACGTTTTCTTCTAATGTTCAGTAACCATCCTGAAACTATCCCGGAAACCTCCTTCAAAATTCAGAAATATTCCCGTTTGGCGATTGCTTGATTTATGAAAAAAGTTCCATAAGTAGTATTGCAAATATGGCCAAAGCAATGCCAGAATTGCAAGCAAGTAACGAGAATTTCATTCGCCTGCAATTCTTGCAAAGCAACGTTGTCCATACTTATTCGCTTCCTTTTGAAGCTTAACCAGCATGGCCGGGTCATAATTGAATTGAATTGAAGCCGATCCACCTTATAAATATTCTCAGTCAATCATTAAACTGGGAGTTAAAAATATTTTTCACAAAAGAGAGAAGTCAGCATTCGTGCAACTTGTAGCAATTCAGGAAACTTTTGACAATGCTACTTGATTTTTCCTATTAAGTGGATAAAAACCATTAAAATCCCTTAACGTTACATTGAAATACTCAGTAACGTTTTGAATATTTTTACAGTGTATAATACCTTTGAAAAATTCTATAAATAATTTTTATAAGTTGAAAATTAGCCTACTGAAATTCGCATCGTGTGGCATATCACATTCTTACCGCGAGCCCTTCATATTTGCAAAACATCAAATGATTAAACTTAAATAATATAACTTCATTCTAATCTCTTAACCCCATAAAGTCAGGTTTAGTAATCTTATTTTATCTATTTATTTTTTTCTTCTTATATTATGGGCGCTTTTCTTGAAACATTTTACTACATTAAATTTTTGACCGGGTAAAATAAATGATTGCGACGAAGAAAATAAATGAAACAAGTTGATTCATCAGATCTTACGCGTTTTTCAAATATAGACGAGCAATTCAGTGAAAAAATATAAAAACTAGCTGACGGCTTTGGTTCTTCTAAAACATCTTTCTTTTGAGGCTTGATCAGTAATCAATATCTCATCATGCCTGAGGCATTTTTGTATTTACTGACCACTTATAAAGTAAGTTGAACTGATATGTCTTCAGTTATTTCGTAGAAATAAGGGCAAATCTAGTAGCAACCCGCCTTGCCCAAGCACAGGAATTTACTACATCCATATATAACGTCAAATCTAAGTAGTAAAATGCAAAGTCACTTCTTAAATAATATTAACAGATATCACAAAATAAATACTTAAAACAAACAAAGACATAGTATGAACCATTTTATAGTAAGCATAAAGAAAATTGAGCTTGTTACGTTAAAAAGACATACGCTGGAGAACATTGGTTACTGATTGTTGTTAGTCAATACTTAAACATTATTACAACTCCCTCAGACACGTTTTAATGTTAAAATGCGCAAAATTTCAAAGGCTTTCACCTATTTTTTGAAACGTACGCAAAACGTTTCTCTCTGCAACGAAAAGACACATTTTCTCAGTTTGCAATGCTGTTTTGGCGTAGAATTAAAACAAATCAGCGTAAAACACAACAAAGACTTGAAATACACAACAGCGTATAATCAAATCCGCGAAAAATAAACCACCGTAAAATAAAACAGATTTGGGTGTACAGAAGATTATTTTTTTTTTTTTTTTGTGGTCAGAATTTTTACGCAAATTGGGACTCAACTGACAAAGTTTTAAATAAAATGAGTGCTTAATAAAGTAATTTTGAGCGACTTTTTTTTACGCGATTTTTTTTCTATGCGCTCCCTATCTACCGCACCAAAACAGGATTGGGTGTATTTAGAAATACTGAGTCGAATTTACCTCTTGCAATAAAAGACTGACTAAAATAAACAAGATACACATTTAATATTACAGTATGCTGGGAAAAATTGGTAAAATAATCCATACACTCATTATTATACTCATTTTTAAAAGTATTCTTTATTTAGCTTCATTATATGTTAGTCAAAAACAGCACAACATGAATTGCAATATTCTTTATTTAAAACAAAGTCATACGGTGGATTACAAAGAGCGGTATTATCTGCATCTACATAAGGTTGATGAACATGACTTTTAAGGTACTTTTCCTCAAAAATCCAGAAGTAGATTTATGTTCCTAAAACATAAAAGAGTTTTGATTTCATTATTCGCCAGATTTATAAGTTTCCTCTTTCAGCTTGATCCAGTTCAATTGCTTCAAATAAAGCTTTGAAATTTCCGGCGCCAAATCCCTGCAATAAAGATAATGTATCAGTTACAGAATCAAAGTAATAACTTTATAGTTTGAAAATAGGAAAAGAAATTCCATCTCTTTTTCAGCGGGTACCGCTAAAGCCAAGACATACCATTTGGTACAGTCATAGAAAAAAAAAACGAAACACTCGATCGTATTCAAAGACTATTGACACTAGAGACACGTGTGAGGTGTCATTGTTTCAGGAATAAAAAGTTCTACATAATTATGTTAAAAAATTGTCGTTAAGGGGTCGTCTTCATATTAAAACGAGCATCAACTTCAAATTTTTCAATGAAAACCCCCTTTTTTATCACATATTTGTGATCAGCACCCTTTTTTTACTTTGTACGCAAAGTTTTGTTTAATTCGATTCAGCCGTTACTTCAGAATCGAGTTTTGAAAAATTCCTCTCGTAATGTTAAAACGTATTTTGATATTTTTACTCATAAAACAAAAACTAGATTGGGCACGGCAAAGATTTTTTTTTATATCAAAATATGAATCGACCCAATAATAAAAACGCCCTTTACAACACCTAGAATGTAATTTTAGTTTTTTTATGAATTATTTTAATATTTTTTGAAAAAAATATGATCTGAAACCATATTAAATTTTAACAGAAAAACAATCTAGACGAGCTTTTATGCGGGAATCCAAAATTTGAGCTCAAAATATTCAATAGTTTTTGCACTATGCTTAAAACTTCGTTTTTTCTCACTTTAGGGGACCGTATACTATTTTAAAACAGAAATTATGAAAGTTGGTTTCCTCGTAAAAAATGAAAAAAAAAAATGTTCAACAAAATAAGCAAACCAATTATAACGTGGATTTTCTACATAAGAGTTACGTCTATGAATTTTTTAAATGCATAAATTTATTCGTTGCCTCTGCAGAAGAACAACACAATATTGCAATCGTCAGTTTTTTGTGGATATCATTCAAACGTCAATGTGTAAATAATGCGAAACACTACTTCATTGTTGATTAAAGAATATTTTATAGAACTTTTTTATTTAAAAGCTACACTAAAATACTTCTTTTTTTTTTTTTTTTTGAGCAATCACGATTGCTTATTGCTTTCATTTGACTGTATTTTTCGTTCCTTTGATTTTTCCCACCAGCAACCTCCACAGCATCACCGTCGACCGGGTCCTCACGATACTGCACCTCTAGCGAAAACCGTCTCCAGGTTTCGTCAATATCCTACACTTACACGCATACATACACGCACATACACATATATACATATATACACCTACACACATACACAAACACATACACACAACTACCCACAAACTAATGACTGCACACAGACACAAACACATATGCCTATACACGCATGCACATACCCCCCCCCCCCACACACACAACTACCCACACACTCATGCCTGCACAAAGACACAAACACACGTGCTAATACACACACACATACCCCCCACACACAAACACACACGCCTACATACACACTCTCGTGATTGCAAAAAACATAATTTGAATCCAAAATGAAAAATTCAAATTATTATTTTTTTTTTTTTGCAATAAACTGTAGAATTAATGGCTCTTTCCGGTAATAATTTGCTAAAAGGAATAATTATTGCCTTGTCTAAATCGGGGAAAAGCACTCGAAAAATAGCCGACAGTGTTAAGTTTTGTCTTTAACAGTATCCAGATGAGTCAATAGGTAATATTTGCTCTTAGATAAGTTTACTGGTTTTTAGGAATTATTATTATTATTATTTGTAAAGTGTTTGAATAATTTTCAGTGTGGTAGGAGAGGAAATTTTAGTAGCAGTAGAGGGCCGCGTGCTTTGAGCCTCATTCTGCACGAAAGTAGTAGTTGTAGCTAATTGTGAACTTTTTTTTTTTTTTTTTTTTGACTTCGTCAAAAAGTTAACAAAACATTAATTTGCGTGTTAGATTAAGTTGAGTTTTTGTCTATTCTTAATTATAATTTAAGTACTTTTTTTTTCTATTTTTTTTTCGGTCATTATCTGTGCATTTCACATTAAAACTATTCTTGCAAGACAAAGATAAAATTTCATTTTTTTTTTAATAACGTGGAAAAATATCGACAAAAAAAAAGAGTTGTAAAAAATTATTGATATCAACTACTAGATGTCTATCTTATTAAATGCATGTTTTTCAGAATTTAATATCTGAATATTCTTCTCCAACTTTATGACACTGGCACTCTAATTTAACTTTCTGGTCTTACTCTTTAAGCAAACACCGGTCACACGGACCAGCTACGAGGGCTAAATGTGGCCCGCGTCTCCACTAAGGTTTGATTATCCCATTCGATGGCTGCAGTGGGTCCTAATAATGAGCACAACAGCCCTTCACCGAACACCTGGTTTAACCGAGCAATGATGCAGGTGTCATGTCATTGAAGCCGAGAGTGCCTAAAAATTGGTGGATGAAGAAAATTTATCTCACCAGTGAGATGCCGTAAACATACAACAAATAAATTTACTTTACCTACCAGTTTATTCGCACTCTTAGCTTCAATGAGGTGACTTCTGCATCCCGCCCGATTAGTTTCGATTCCAGTCTGCGAAATCCGTAGCAAGGATGAATTTGTAGTCTTTGGATAGATTAAACTCACCTGTCGGGTATGCTTTGTGTAATATTGCTGTAGGTGCGATAGCCTCAGGGTATAGGAAATGTTCATTTGCAGGTATGTAGTACGCGAAACAATACCAAATAATAATAAGCTTTACATGAAATACACCACCATGTATTTTTGCTTTAGCCCTGGCTAATGGGCGGTAATTTAATGAAAATACTAAGCTTTGTTTTCATGTGTTAAGTTACAAAATCAAAAAAAAAAAAAAAAAAGACAAGAAGTCTGATTTTGGTTCATCTTTGTTTAAGCTAAAATAACTTTTGTCTTTTTAAATTACGGGTTGGACCATCTCGAATCCCGTTGCTAGAAACAGCATTGGGACATTACTTTCCTAAATTGCTTTTAAGAGCCATTACATGTTTAACTAAAACCGTCAATTGTGTTATGTTTTTTTAATATTACCACGCATTATGATCTTTCGCATCAAATTTGGATTTGAAACAAATTCTCTTTTTTTTTTATTACAAAAAAGCCGCTAGAACAATTACCGCGTTTGTTCACAGTGTTAATTCATATAACCAAATTTTTACCAAATAAAGTTCGAGTATGAACAGTTTGCTCATTAACGGGTATTTATATTCTCCTGTTTCTGTTTTATTTTTCAGATTGATACTTCGTTCATTTTATGTATATAGAGAAAATTTTCACGGAATAAATAAACCTTGCTTCGCTCGTGTCTCCAACCTATTTAATGCTGCGTCTTCCCACGTTGTGCGGTATATTTTTTATATTTTTGTGTGCGATGGCCCAAACTACTGTCGATGTTCTGCGAAATTAAAAACGCGCAATTCCATTTGACATCAAAAGACTTTCTATTCATTCCAAAATAAACCTGTAACATAGGTGCAATACATTTATCAAACATATTCACATGATGATTCTAGGTATAAGGTTTGATATTTACATTTCTTTGAGGCTAATTTGCTGAAAGATTATATAAGCAATCCAATAGGTTCATATTAGAAAAGGCAAAAAGTTCCATTAATTTTAATTTGTCCTTATTCGATTTACTAAACAACGATCTATACGATGGACCAGTCAAACCCGGTCCGTCATTCTTAGGTTAATCCTGATAGACAAAAATCTGTAAATATTTTAACTTTTTTTTCAAAAAAAAAAGTTTTTGACCGTAAATCGCTTTTTGGCGCAACATTATCGTCCCAAAAAATATCGTCCGAAAACTAATCGAATTACGGAAAAAAGAGAGAATTTCAAAAGATCATGAATTGAGCTGGATAATCTCGTTCTTTTCTTTGTTTACATTCCGTATTGATAAGCCGTGACCTTGAAAGAAACGTTTTCAATGTGGTGACGGTCCCTTAAACGTTTTTCGTTAATAACTCCTGTTCTACTGCACGGAATGCAGTGACATTTCATACCCTGGCTGTTTTTAGCGGTCTAAACATAATTATGTAGCAAAAAATAGGGGTTCCTATTTAAAAATCAAGAGTTTGTGCTCGTTTTGCTTTGTATATGGTCCCTTATCAAAATTTTGACTACATAGTTTTAAAGAAGACTTTAAACCAAGTCGGATGACACCTTTGTTTCCTTTCTAGCATGTATAATGGCCGAATAATTAAAAGTGTTTCGTTTTTTTTTTCTATGACTGTACCAGTAATGCTTATATAAGAGGCGTAAATACGAGATTGTGTTAGCATATTGTGTTATTATGGCCCAACACAGGCAAAATAAAAACAATTATAAGTATTAACTGCAGATTTACACTATAAATCTTCAATAGGGTCCATAATTAATTGGTATTAATACAGGCTGGTCAGTATTAGAGGAAGGTTGCCGTCAATGAACCGGTTCCCTGACTAGACTTGGAAGACATTTTCCCCACCAGAGCTTTCTCAGGCACGAAATCAGTTCTAGTGTCTTCTTTTTTCTCAAAACAATCCAAAGCAGAATCGTCAAAGTGCTTGAATCAGTACATCATATTGTAAAACGTCCAAATAGAATTCTACTGTTCACTTACTAATTATTGATGTTTGTATTTTGCTTTTACATGCTTTGAATATTACTGAACAACTAAATGGGAACATTTACTTGAAAGAGTACATTTTGAAGTACTATTCCCAATATTTAAAGTTTCATCATGAATCGCCACAACAGTGACAACTATGAAAACAGTCAAAACGACGCAGTTGCTATCATTGAACTACTAGGCGTTTTTATGAATGAACCAGCTAACAAAGTGGTTCATTCTTGGAATCCTATAAATGCTATTGAAGATTCAGCTCACTTATCTTTAATAATTGATCAATCTTTTGAAATAAATGTGATAATGATGGAAAAATATGTTTAAAATAAGTTTTAAAAATTCCTATCAGTTATCATATTTTCAACTTAAAAAGTTGTGTAGTTGATTCAGTATTTGTTTAAGTAAATTTTAATACCATTCCAAGTACGTTTGTTGTTCGAGAAAAATGCCAAAATAAGTGAAATAAAGCCGGTGGATAACTGAGGGCATGCAATGTGCTATAACAAAATCCTTGTTATCAAGTAAACTTTTTGTGGATCAAATTTTTTGAACTTGAATGAAACAAAAGACTCCCATTTGTTCAAAAGAGGCCCCGTGAAATTTTTGCTAAGAGTAAGTCACAAGTTAAAAAATATCAAGTGGTGGCGAGTTTTTATATTTCTCCTGTGATAAAAACAATTTTTAAAAAACCAATTTTCTCTTTTTAAACAATTACTGTTATTTGTAGTCTATGTTTATCTCCTGTAATAAATATTTCTATTTTACAGTTTGATTTTCTTATTTGAAAATGTGGTCCTTCAAAGGAAACTCAATGGTCCATCCATAGCAACTGGTTCCCATGAATGGACCACATGCTAAAATATTTCTTTTTAATTTTTATTCTTTATTGAATACAGTCAGCATAAAAGTGAATATTTTTATTAAAGGAGAAATATGCTGAGTTATTATTCCTATCGTCAATATAAAGTTTGAGACTGAACTACTTCCTAAACAAGTTCAAATGTGCTATGTGGTTCATTGACGGCTACCTTCCCCTAATACTGGCTTTGTTGTGTTAAAAGTTTAAGTAGTAAAATATTGAAGAAACTACAATAACTTGAAAAAAGAGTATTTTGATTAACCTTAAATTACAACATGTTTAAAAAAACGTTAAATTTACTTACAGAATGTTTATAGGCAATGCTAAAACAATTCATTTTAGAAGAAAGATTGAAGATAGCACCAAGAGATGTGCACGTTCAAGGGCATGTTTCAGTGTTTTAGTAACATTTTCAAACGTTGAATGAAATACGCTACGAAAAATTCCATATTTTTCGAAGCAACCTCAAGGAAAGAGCAGTCAAAAGTAAAGTTCATGTAATGTCAAGTAAAGTTCTAAGAATCATGTGTGTATATTTAATAAAACAATGTCTGAACAATTACGGAGTACTAATTTGACTCTTCTATTTATATGCATTGACCTAAAAGAAGCCAATGTAAGCCTCAAAATTAAAAAGTGTTAAGTGCAATTACATGCATAAAAAAGTGGTTTCATTTCGGTGATACAGTATTTTGATACAAAGGAATGCATAGTAATACTTTTTACTCAATGTTCAATGCAAATATCGTGTTTTTCCCCCCACAAAAGTCTGATTTGTCACCGACCGCAATAGTGGCGAAACTGAAAACTAAAATTGAAACTGTAATAAACATTTATAAAAAAAAAAATTGAACTGAGAGATCTGCTCTTGCGATAACACTGGTAATAAATTATTTTACATAACTGGTGCATGGTGCTATATAAACGGTATTATGAATAGTGAAAAAGCAAAAAAAAAAAATCGAGTTTAGAAGAAAAACTTACACACTATTAATACACACCCTGTTAGTTTGGACTGCAAACCAACCATAAACAAATCATAAAACACCTTTCGCGTAGATTGTGAATAATTTTTTTGAAAGTTGTAGTTATGGAAAACCTTGTTATTATTTTTTTTCCTTTTTTTAGCTGTGGCCTCTGCTGCGATACGTCTATATAAATTTGAGTCTGATTTTCTGGTGATACTGAGAAGTTATTATATGAGTTTGTGTGTGTGTGTGTGTGTGTGTTACACATATTTGTTACGCGTTTTTCATAAAAAATGCGTCCTTAACTTATCGTACAGATATTGGGAGTTGATTAGGTACCATATTAAAACGACGGTTTAATGAAGTTATAGTGATTGTCGAGAACAACAAGCAAGTAAAGGCTATTGCATTTTAAAATGTTTTTCTCTCTTATTCGTTTCTATTTTTTTCTCAATACATAAAAAACTTTTTTTGCTGTAACTCAAATAACGGTAATCCATGGCTGGGATACTTAGAACAAACCACTGTATGCCAACAAACATCATTAAGTCATAAAACAGAAATTGGATCTAAATTAAATTGCCTATTTTGTTATCCACAGTGCCATAAAACAAATGTTCAGGCAATTAAGTTTAAAGGGAAGTACATTAAGTATAAAGGTAAATTTACGATTTGTGTAAGAAGAAAAATATCTCAGATTCTAAAAATTACTTGATGGTTATGTCTCTGTATCACTTCCAAAAACAGGGTTGGTCGATCTTGCATTGGTTTCGTGAAGATCTGAAGTAGATAGCCGTTGTCATCATAATCTATTAGGATGTTCAGTTTCTCAAGCTGTAGAAAAAAACAAAGGACTCTTAGAGAAAGAACTGTCGGAAAAATATTATAACATTAATTGTAGTAAATAAAATCATAATACACAAAAATGCTTACTATTATAGGGTGTATTTGATAAGGTTCTTTAAAACAGAATCATATCTAGTTAAAAATACAAAAAATAAAGAGTTGTTACGTTTGTGAAAATAGTTGAGAGTTTTCAAAGGACGAAATTTTCGGGGGGAGGGGGTGTAAAAAATCAAATTTGAAAGAATGAATAAAGTTGCATTCGGAACATTTTTCGTTTGAGAGTTTATTTGCTAAGATATGCCTAAAAGCATATTCAACTTTGAAATAAAGAATTGATTTTTTTACAGTTATTTATGTAATAACAATTATTTTATGCGCTTAATTAGAAGTAATTTATATATTTAGTTTTGTATTTTGAATGTTTCTCGTAAAATTATCCCAGAGACAATGATGAAGAGAATATGTAAAACTTGCACCACAGAAAACTATGCTATGTTGTAGCTAATTTAATATCGCAAAAAGAGGAAGATAGAAAACAAAACAAAGACAAATCCTTCTCTTTGTTTAAAATAGTTTTTTTAATGAATAAATTGCAAAATGCATCAAAAGTCACCCTTAACTTAAATATACTGTAGTGTTCCAAACAGTAGTGATTAAAATTGTTAACGTAGGCGAACACCCAAATTATCGAAAAAAATCGATTTTGAGATTTTGAGAAATTTAGAGAGCTCTAGTGTTCTTTTTTCTATGTCCGCAATTGTTTTTTTTTTTTTTTTAATCGAGAGTTATTGAGAAAACTAGAAGAAATTTAATGAACTCAAATGCACTGCTTATAACTGAAATTTACTTTTTCTTCATTGATTTTTTCATAACCACGGTTTTAAGTTTTTATTTACGCCAACAGCTCTAGCGAAAAAAGTATTAACTTTAAAGATTTGAAACTTTGCAAACATGGTACTTGAACAAATTACTGTGATATAAACCTCGAAAAGTTAATGTACATGCAATGTGTGGGTTTGAAATAATTATCAGTTAAACTTAGGGGAAGTAAAACACGTTTTACGGGGGAAATTTTCAAACATATACCCGTAAAACATGTTTTTAGTAAATAATTTTCAAATTGGAGGGTCATATCACTCTCTCGTATCTCACAAAGAGATAGACACAAAAAGTTTTTTAAATTATGAAAAAATGAAAGCATTCGAAAAGTTAAGGAGACGGTAGTTTTTTGCTAAAAATATGTCACTAAAAAAATATATATCGAAAATTTGTTTTCAACAAGTAAGCAGTCAAAATGTGTTATTTATGTCATGTTCAATAATCGTATAAAATTTAAGAAAGGGGCAATGAATATTGAAGAAAAAAATATTTAGGGTGTTCGCTTAGAAAGTCAAATTATAAAATGCAACTTATAAATCACTTTTAAGCTCTCTTGATTCGTTTAATCTAAATCTGTGATACATTTAGGAGTGATCTACTACTGCAATAAAAGTTATAAATAAGTCCCAAATCAATGCGTTAGAAAGCTTGAATCTAATCTGTAAGGATTTGCCATGTAAACTTGAACAGTACCTGGTCCATGTCTTCAGTAATACGAATCTTGGCGCTTTTTAGCTTTTCCTTTAGCGTTTTGTAATATGTAGAAGGAATACTAAGAAACTCCATTCCTCTGGAGCGTAGGTGAGAAATCTGGAAGGAGAAAAAACGATTATCATGCATTAAATATTTTTACATCCAGTTAGGTTGAGAGCCTGTTAATTCTTATATTCTGCAAAAAAATATAACAAAAAATACGTTTCTCTGCAGCGTAAGTAAAAAATACTGAGATTAGACTACGTTAAGAAATAAGTACGGACTTAATTTTATTTATGTATTTATTTTATTTTGTTTATTTATTTTTTTTATTTTCACCAAAAAATGCGTTTTTTTCCCCTTTTCTCTCATGGTAAGTCTCTTGTGCATGTTTAAAACCATCTCAGTGTAAAACGAACTTAACAAGTCATTGTAAACTGAAACACTATTACCAAACTAAGATTTATTGAGCGAATTAGCACATTTTTCGAATTACAATGTCCTACAGCTTAATATGTCTTGACGTAAAATTTTGCCAGAAAATTATTCGTAATACTATTTATCTTAAGTTTATGTATTTTTAAAATGTTTTTTTTTTATGCTACCAAAAAATACCAATGGAAATATTTTTTCTAAAACTTTATAATTTGCGAATCGACAAAAAAGAAAACTAATTTTCAATTAACGACTCCAACTGAGTAGAAAATGCAAAATTGTAATACTCAATTTAAAAAGCAACAAAATAGTTATGATAGATTAAGTCTAAGTTACGTTATTATGCTTAGAACAAAGCAACACACGGTTAAATTGCGATTCCTCAAAAATTTTTTTTTAAGTTTTGGAAACAGGTGTCTTTCGCGGTATCACCTAAAAGTCCTTCAAACTAGAGAACTATTTCGAACACCAACACATTACGCGGACATATTACAAAAAAAAAAAGAAAGAAAGAAAAGAAAAGAAAGAAAAATAAATGGAACCTGGTTTTTATATCGAAGACGCTCAATGGGATGGTAGGGGCCTAATTTTTCTCAACTCTCCTAGTTATAGAAAAACAGAAGATTGAACTATAGCATATAATGGTTTCAATTTCTGCACTGTAAAAAAATTCCGAAACGTTATTGAGTATTTCCGTGTCACGTTTCGGAATTTCAATGGTTTTTATCCACTTTCTGGAAAAATCAAGTATCATTGTCAAAACGTTTCCTGATGGGCTACAAGTTGTTCAAATTCAGACTTCTCTCTGTTATAAAAAATATTTTAGCTCTCAGTTTGAAGACTAACTGAGAGTATTTATAAGGTACATCGGCTTCATTTCGATTACAGCTCGTTCATGCTGATTAAACTCCCAAAGAGAGCGAGTAAGTATGGACTACGTAGCTTTGCAAGATTTGCAAAAGTGAAATGCTATGTACTTACGTGCAATTCCTCCTTAGCTTTGGCCATGTTTGCGATACTTCTTTTGTAACTGTTTTGGTTTATTAGTTGGTTTATTTATTTTTAATGGCGCAAGAGCCCTTGAGGGCTATACTGCGCCAAATAACTGTCTTGATAAATTCGGCAGGTACCAAGCTGTTATAATGTCCCTACACTGTAAAAACGATTCAGAAACGTTCCTGAAAAATAATTGGCAGCTGATGTGCCCAATTTCTTCCAGTAACATATCTTGGAAAAACCAGTAATGCTTTCCGCTAAAAGTCAGTAACCTTTCTGAAATTAACCTTGAAACTTTATGAAGACGTGCAAAATCTGCCATGTTAATACCAGTCATGTCTGTAGAACCTTCTAGAAAAATTAAGTAGGTTCAGCATAATAGATTAGAACCTTCCTACTTTACCAAAAAAGCTCCATAAATATCAGAGCAACCACGGCTAAAGCTATACAAAAAGGAACCAAGCATATCTATTGCCTGCAATTCCCGCCTTGCAAAGCTGTAGCTATCCATTGACATTTTCGCTTTCATTGGGAGCTTAGACAGTCTGGACAGGACATAAGCAACTTTAGGCCGATACACTTAATAAACACGCTCATGGAATCTTTAAACTGGTTGCTAAAAATATTTTCCACAACAGTAACAAGTCTAGACGCGTGCAACTTGTAGCGATTCAGGAAACTTTTTTGTGATGATACTTGCTTTTACGGGGAAATAGGTGAAAACGTGTGAAATCCCGAGACGTTCTACGGAAATAGCCAATAACGTTTCGGAATTTTTTTACAGTGTACCTAAGATTACTCTGAAGTTCCAGAGACACGACTGGCTTTTAACGGAAAGGTTTCTGGATTTTTCCTGGAAGGTTACTGAATTTTAGTGGAAAACGTGCTTGGTTTTTGCAAGATATAATACTGGTAGAAATTGGGCTCATCCGCTGTCTATTATTTTCCAGGAACGTTTCTGAATCGTTTGTTCAGTGTGTTAAAAATCCAGTGTCCATGTATGAAGTAGTCCCAATTCAGTTTTTCTATTTAAAATGTGCCTGAATTTTTTTTGGATCCTGTTCGATATACGCGACTTGCGCGATTAAAATACACAATGCTCCTTGTTACTGGTGCACGCCTCGAAAACGGAGATCTCGCCATCGAATTCAGTACCCTCAATATATATAGGAGTAATTTATCATTTTTTTTTCCTGTTTTAAACAAGTTCATACCATCTCCTCGCTAGAATTGTTTCAAGGCTAAAGGATTGGGAAACATTTTCTAGTGAAAATAACAAGATCAAATGTGTTCAAGCATAAATGTTAAACAGATTTGTGCGTTATTGACAGAGATCATTAGAAAAACATCAGGGAAAACAATGCAGTTTTCTCAATTATCTCTGTCCAAGAGGCGAAAACTCGGTTTACGGTGATTAATATAATAAATTTACTTACTGCTTTTATAATATCCTTTGTATTTAGCGCTATATGTTGGATTCCAGCTCCGCCATAGTAATCCACATACTCCTATGAATATCACAAAAATAATCTATGACTTTTATGCATAATAATTGCTCTAAATCGTTTCAAATACATCACATGGAATAATATTTTCACAGAAAGAAACTAATTTCGCAATGTTCCATATTGTTTGAAGTTCAATGGTTTGAGTTTGATGTTTGTACATATAGCTCGCTTTGATTAAAATTTTAAATGTAGATTTAATCCTTGCACTATGTCAATGAAAACTGGTTGCGCCAGCGTACTCACGTGCTGCGTATAAACCTTTACCAATTCCAACAAAAAGTTATTTTTGCAGAGCTAAATAAAATAATTTTTTTTGCAAAAAATACCGTAAAATAACGCTTCTAAAATAAATAACGTGCCGAAGTTAGAATGTTTTCCGTAAAGCTCTACAGAGCTTAAATATTTTTTAAAAGTGGTATGCATTTTATTTTTAAAATGCTTATTTTTCTTTTCTTGTGTTCCTAACGAATAAAGTTAAACATTTAACACATGATCATATATTCATTTTTTTGTAGCACACCTTCACTACAATTATAATTAACAAAACTTTAAAAGTTATTACTTAGGTAGTACAAGCTTTTTTAAATACGCACAAGCGCACATTTTTTTTAATTGGCACCCTCAACGTTTCTTTCGCCATTATTATTCATTACAGTTTCACACTCATTACTGTTAATACTGCCCCGATAAACAGTTGAATTTAGTTAAAACGAAATGTGAAAAATGCACGAATTTGTTCGTATTAACCTTTATTCGTAACAACCGTGAAGGAGTGATGCGGTGAAAAAACGACAAAATGCTTACTTATATATTTAAAAAATTTTAATACTAATACACACATTGTAATCTAACTATTAGTAAATTCAGGAAAAATCACTTATTTGTTATGCAAGAATGTGTTTGGAAAATATGAAGAAAGAGGCCGATTACCGACAATATGTGTAATCTACGATGGATGATGAACAGTTTTATCTCCAAGTAAATTGAAATGTCCGCAGGTAAACAAATGAACGAGAATTTATTGTATTAGCAAAAAATTTAATATTTTCTTCTCGATACACAATGGGACTTCTACTACCTAACAAAATGATGAATAATTTCCAAAATGGAAAATTATAGTATTCAACCACGAACATTTCAAGCAACATTTCCAGTAAATTTTTGTTCGTCATAGCCGAGGCTTTAAATTTAATGTACGTATAATACTGAACTTTTTAATGCAATTAGATAGCAAATCAAAGCAGAAAATCTTCGTTATAGACGTGATTTCGTATTAAATGGAATCGTATTAAGAGTGTTCAAATGTATTACACTATCATGTTATTTTTTAACGTCCTTTATAGCGACTAAAGTTGAACTTGTAATATACATGTTTACTATTTTAAGTATTTTGCTTCAATGATTTGAGTAGTGTTTATGTTTTAACTGCTATAGCTACGTATTTATTTTCGTAAATGCTGTTTTAAATGATATTATAAAATAGATAGATAAGATAAGATTTATTAACAAAACAAAATACACATATATAACAGTAAGCAAAATAAAATAAAGTTAAGTTAAAAAACTTACGTAAAGTTATAAAACATAAATTACAAACGTCATAACAAAACATTAAAAAATCTTGACTATAGTTCAACATGAGTTAGTAGTAAATTCAACACTAAAGAGCGCCAAAGGCACTGTCCGCAGTGTTTTTTAATTGGTTTAGTATGGAGTACAAAAATATGTATTAACAGTAATATTTACAAATTAATTTTACACAAGTAATAAAAATTTTACACAGAACAATTATTGAACTGTTTGACTCCAGAATGAGTCAACAGTCCAATTCTATATATATATCTTCAATTATCTATATATCTATCATGAATGTGTAGATATATAGATAGATTGATGATTTTCGTTAAATGGAATGGTATTTATGACGTTAAATGGAAAATGGAATAAAAGGAAAAAGTAAAACAAAACCTGAATTTGAGACTTCTTCTTCCCTGGTGCAGGCTCGTTAATGGGCATCTTTATAGTTTCTTCATAGTTGGTAACAACGATGGATCTGAGAGCAGAGTACTCCGTGTGAATTTGACTGTCGTCAACAGACCAGAATCTATGAAACATGAGACTACGCTCGTACCTGGAACAGAGTTTTATGTTTGGTGATTCTTCTTTTAAAACTATTCAATAAGCTAACCTTCAATATTTTTTGTTCATTTGAATAAAGTTTCATTACGGTAAGTGCATGTAAATTATGCAAATAAAGAAACTTAAAAAAGTAATGTAAAAACTCAGAAAAACTCACAGAAATTGATGGGTGTTTAGTGTGCTAAACTTTTGCAAGTAACGTCTCTGAAGAAATATAGAAAAGTTTCCTGCTAAACATCAGTAACCTCACCGAAATTCGTATGGAATATTATATGGAGGATTCAGAAAAATTCCCAATAAAAGTCAGTCACGTTTCTAGAATAAATCACGAACTTTCCAAGTGAACTTATGTATGCTCATCGTAACAACATAGAAGCTTTCTGATCCACCAAGAAGGCCCCAAGAGAATTTTAGCCGAAGCTGTGACAGAATTTCAAGCCAACGTCGAAAAGTTAATTTGCCTGTAATTCTTGTAAAGCTACATTTATCCTGAGACTACTTCATCCTAGTATGGGGCTCAGGCAGTATGCAAAGAACACCGCCAAGCTCAAGATGATACACTCAATCAAATCAGAAAATAGGCATATCGTCACATGGGTAGCTAAAATTAATTTTCACAACAACGAGAATTATGCATTCATAAAAATTATATAGCAATTCAGAAAATATTTCTCTAAGATAGTTGTTTTTCACAGAAAACTGGTGGAAACCCGTAGGTCCTGAAAAATTTTCGGACATTTTTAACAGTCTGACTAAAAGCCTATGGATTATTATTTATTTAATTAAATATATTTACTGCTTTTACAAGATAACTTCAATTAAAACAACTGAATTTTTATAGCTTCTAAATTATTTTTAGGCACAGGCTAGTTTGGTCAGTGACTTCGTAGTTAATTAATCAACGAATATTTAAAACTAGGTCAAACATTTATTCAGTAATGGAAGGACTATAATATTTAATAGGGTGCAATTTTTTATGTACTTAAATTAAGAGAAATTTAAACAATTAATTTACAAAATATGATGTAGTGCAGTAAAACTCAATTAGTAGTTTGTACACGCAGATTGTGTGACATCAACGTGATTCTGATGTTAAAATTTAAATTTATACAAAATTTAAAACTTTGTAGCTCACTTGGCGTCGAATCCTTGTAAGGATTTTAAACGTTGAACTTCTTGAAATGAAAGAAAACCTTTCATTCATAAAAAAATATTTTTAAAAACCTTTTTCAAGTAAGAAAGAGTACAAATGGAAATTTTCCTGTCCCTTAAGTTCTACTGTATTCATTTGTGGAGTCATTAATAGTAAATGCGCTTTGGCTTCCAACCAAAAATGCATTGTTAGCGCAAAAAGTCTCACAGAGTAAGGAATAAGCTTACCAGTTTGTTGCTGGAACCATATTGTTGTCTGGTTGATTTCCCACACAATGGTCGATAAAATCTAGGCCGGCTGGCAAACTATTAAACAAAAGTAAGAAAAATCTGAATAAAAAGCAGATTTTTTCTTAAATTATTTTTTTTTACATATTACATTTAATAATACATATATATTACAAAAAAATATAACAATATAGCGGACAGGAAAACCTTTCATCGTGCTAAAAGATAGAGCGAAGCCTTGCAGACGTTGCGTTGCAAGAAGAAAAATAATGACTTTAACTTTCAATTTAGAATGCCATAAATAGGAATTTAACAAAGATAGCGATATAAGTTTGTGAGTAAAAAAGGCGCTTGATATTTTGGTGACTGATTGTAAATAAATGTATATATTTATGTTTTTTAATTTTGCGGCTTAATATTTTTATTTATTCAACCTTCTGATTAATTGTTTGATATTCGATAATAATAATATTCAAAACATCAGCAACAATATTATATCCTACCTACTGTGTAAATTCTATATCGCTACTTTTTTTTAAAATTTAATTTTTAGGTTATGTATATATACAGGTTGCCATGAAATAGACTGTTTATTAATCTTTTAAATATAAACAATGATAGTACACTGTAATAACAATAAAAAAAATTCAGAAACGTTCCTGGGAAATAATGAGCCTGTAACATATTTAATTTCTGCCAGTAACATATCATGTAAAAAACACAAATGTTTCCCATTAAAATTCAGTTACCTTCCTGAAACTATCCTGGAATCTTTTTCTCCAGAATTCAGTAATCTCCCCGGTTTACCCCCCCCCCCCCATTCATATCTCTATAACCTTCAGAAAAAAACTTAACGTAGTTTTAATATAATAACTCGAAACCTTTCCTGCTGTGACAAGAAAGCTCCAAAAGCATTATTACGAACATAGCCAAAACTAATATAAGACATAATAGCACGCAATTACGTACCATGAACTAAACTCGCTTGCAATTCTACTAAATCTGCGAAATCCAGAGAATTATTTGCTTTAATTAAGAGCTTAGTCAATCTGGAAGAGCCGTAACTAAGCTGAAACCGATACAATTATGAAATACGCTCAGTTAATATTTATATTAGTAGCTAAAAATATTTTTCTTAACAGTGAGAAGGGACATAACAAAAATAATTGATTGTTACAGAAAAAGGATAAAATGTGAAATCACGAAACTTTCCACATGAATAATCAGTTACGTTTCGGAGTTTTTTGATGTTAAAGTTAACGTATCCGCTTCGGGCTTACTTCCTCTACTAGACATACTATTAGATTTGTGTTAATGTATACAGAACAGCTTTACATACATAGAGGCAGCGTACAAAGCGCCTTGCCTCTGGTAACACACAGAAAGATATAAAACTCAAGAGAAGGAAATAACATTCAAGGTACCGGCGGGAATCGAACCTACGACCTCCGTCTTAGAAGACGAAAAAGTCTCGCAGACTCCCGTAAAATTTTATTTTTAATATTATATAACTCTTTGGCTCTCTGCTATTTCCAAGTTTTTACTTTAGAGGCTGAAACCCCTTTCTTCAATACTCTCATATACTCTGTGGGGCCACTAGCCATTCATTTGGTGACGCATTTTTTTCAAAATGAAAAAGCAACTGAAGTTCGATGGTTAAAATACTAAAAGATCTTGATTATATAGTGGTGCAGAAATGAAGCAATAACAATAAAATATTGATCTATATGCAAACGCTCTAGAAATGTTCCTACATCAAATTAAAAAATAATCCTACATTACAAATAATAAACCTAAGTCTGCCATAACGCGTTTTTTTATTTTCTACAGTTTAGTTCAAGTATTTTGTATGTAATCAATGTGAGTTTTTTTTTTTTTTTTTTTTGTAGGCAACAAGCAATGTGCTTTTCGAAACAAAATATAAACGTTTAACAATGCTTCTATAACACTTGCTTTGCATTATAACTCCATTCGATAACTTTGCGCCAGTGATGTCCAACTACGACTCGCAGGCCAGATGTAGTTCGTGGAGCCGATCCATATTGCCCGTGCCTATGTTCAACGTTACGAATCGAAAAATATACTCTGGAACTTAGCAAAACAATTGATAGTCTTTATTCGGTATAAGGTAAGGATTGTTGCAAATTTTAAACAAAATATTTCGATCTTTGCTTTAAAAAAACTGATGGGAACTTCTTATCGAGTATGTCGTAATGATAACACTTCTTGGTTTGAATTTTTCTTTCGTTTTCCTATTGAGAAAACAAATGCAAATATATTTTTATATTGTATGCTTTAGTCTGCAAGATCTTCGTATGAGGAGCGAAAAAAAACGTTGGGCACCACTTCCATAATCAATAGATAATTCAGTGCGTCACAAAATTTTGTAGACCACCTTTTCTCTTGAAACCACGGGCTGACTAAACTTGCAAGCGACACGAAAGAATTAATGACATAGATAAAGTAGTAAAATGCTCAAACAACCTTTACTGCTCACATATATATTTAAGGAAAATGATGTTCCATATATATCTAAACAGTTATAGTTAAAAACTGATTTATGGATTAATATTCAAAAACTGCATATTACAAGGTTTACTAGTGTCGCGAACGTTTTTTGACTTAAAAACGAAAAGGTGTTCCCGGTTCGGGAGAACGAACTTTTTTAAAGAACTATGCATAGCAAGATGCCTGACTATGTGTAGTTCTTTTTCAACGAGAAAATTAAACAATTAGAGAAAGAAAGGTAACAAAACAGCCAGGAACTCGCTGTCCCCATCCCTAGCAAGCTCGAATCATTCTTTATTCTTTAAATAAAGTGTTCAACACTTTCATAGGTATACTTAAGGGGTCTAAGGACCTTTAATCTTCAGAATTTTCGATTTTCTGGAAAAAATATATGTTATGCATAATTTTATTCTGAACAATTTGATACCTTATTTATTACCATGCGCCAAAAACTTTTCGAGTTATTGGAAAAATGCGTAAACTTTCCCCGTAGAGATTTATGTTAACAGCAGTTGTTTAAGCCTCTTTTTCTCAGGTGCCGATTTCTTCGGTTTTCTCGTTTTGCGCGCATGATATTTCAGAAAGTTTTTAATATATCTCCGTAAATCTTTTCATGCATATTTGTCTGATATATCTTAATGATCTGAACCTAAATTTCAACTAAAAAATTAAAGTTAATATTTAAAAATAAACATTTTTTTACCCAAAGTTTTGGAAATTTTCGATATTAACTTACCAAATTTCAAAGAAATAAATAAATAATTTTAAAAAAATAAATAAATTTAGGTTCAGGTCATAAATATAAACCAGATAAACATACATTAAAAGTTTTACGGACATATATAAGAAACTTTCTGAGATATCATGCGCGCAAAACGAGAAAACCGAAGAAACCGGCATCTGAGAAAAAGAGGCTTAAGCAGCTACTGTTAACATAAATCTCTATGGGGAAAGTTTATGCATTTTTACAATAACTCGAAAAGTTTTTGGCGTATAGTAATAAATAAGATATCAAATTGTTCAGAATTAAACTGTGCATAACATATATTTTTTCCAGAAAATCGAAAATTTTGAAGTTTAAAGGTCCTTAGACCCCTTAACTACCAGTGTACGCCAATCCGCCGATTCCTTTTTCATTCATCGTGACATAAGTACAATCTACCAACTACAGTGAATACATCGTTTTCCACAAAGATTTTTTAAACATTGAATACTTACAGCTTTTGAAGACTGATATCACGATGGAGAGGCTTTTTGTACCCAGGTAAAAATAATCCTTTGTATTTACCTCGTTCAACAAATGTATGTGTTGTATCTCCAAACTATAAAGCAAAATGAATAAGTAAAATTATACTAAAACATTTTCATCTAACGATCAAACTTAAAAAAATTCGTTTGCAGTATGTATTTTTTTTAATGCAGCGCAAAGTAAGGAAATTGTGCTGTTGAAAATACCTTTTGAATAGCGTCTTTGAATAGAGTAATAAGCGTTAATATAGGCAAAAATTGAGCTATTTGTCTGTTAATCTCAAGATAGTGAAAACATTCAAAAAGTATGGAAAAAACTGAAATCAAGGAATTGCAAACACAGCAATAATATTCTGACAAAATCAAGCAGTTGTAGCATGTGTGCTTTGATAAAACTTTGGTATGATTTTTTTTCATATGAGACTGAAAACTTTACAAGAATGAAAACAGATAATATAACTTCATACAATTGGTGATATATATATATATATATATATATATATATATATATATATATATATATATATATATATATATATATATATATATATATATATATATATATATATATATATATATATATAGTTTTATATATATATATAGTTTTTTCCTTTGTTCGAAGTCTGAATTTCCGTTGTATTTTTACAATAGTTTTCTAATTTAATATCATTTCCTACTGATTCGAGGTAGCACTGTATGTTGTTTGTTACATCATAATTTTAAGATCTGAGAAACTTTAACTATTGCCTTGAAAGAAACTGACCTACGCTATATACTTAAACTTTTACTGCCACAAAATTAGGATAGAACGAAGCATGTTTTTCTTTCATTTTCTTATTGATACGTATAAGTTTCTCCGGTTAAATTCATAAGCTATAACGTCGTCACTTAAACTGAATGAATGAGAACGAACTTTTACAATACTTACAATTTTTGTGAAATTTGAATTTTTTGTCGTCAAACTTATGAGTTTTGTCTGTAAACCATTTTAGATACCACATTCTTATATTTAATAGAAATAAATTAAAAAAAGAAGGGAGGTAAATAAAAATAGACTTGATCTTTTTGGCTGAATTTCAACCATTTACTGGATTCTTTCAAGTGCAATATGAGTTTATCAAATTGTTTTCTTACCGTGCGCACAACAGCAAATCTTACAGTACCACCTTCATCAGTTTCTTCCCAAATGTCTCTAACGATTTCTGCTCCACGTTCTTTTGCCCTCTATATCAAAAGAAAATATTGCTATTGAAAATATGCATGTTGATTTTCTCAAAGAAAAAACATGTTAAATCAATCACTTAACACAACGATGTACAACAATCATTTCGTTCACGAGGCTTTAATCAGGTATTTTCATTGAAAACAACGGTTGGCGAATTTATTTATTTTCATTATTTTTTGGAATGTAGGGCAAAGTGAAGAGGTGGATATATACTATGTTTTAAGCATCACCTATTAGGTAATATTTTAACTATGCAGTATCCCATGTAGTCTATTCCAGTCAGAAAAAAAAAAATAACAGATCAATGCTTCTGCAAGAAATTTTCAAAAATTGATACCTATATTCCAATATTTTTGTCGTAAATCAAAAAATTGTTTTTGTTTTTTGTTATTATACAATGTTACACTTCTTGCTATTAACATTTTAAATATTAATTCGGACCTTCTAGTTTTCGGAACACTATTTATTTCTTTAATATTTAGCTTATATTATTTTAATATTTTGGGCAATTTGTCAAGTGCTTGGTCAAGTGCATGCGGGGCAAAAAGGATGGTGGAAACTGAAATAGTTAATTTCACTTACTAATTCAATCATTCATTGAATCAATTGCATATTCGTGTATTAATTCATTTATTTGCATTCCTCAACTTTATAATTCACATATTCATCCATTAAGTTCTCTTACTTTCCTTTTTATTCACCATTTTATCCGCATCTTTAGTTTTTCTCACATATTAATTAATTTTTATTCGTTTATTGATTTGTTTATTCCTTATTTATTTTATTTACATGTTCATTTGTTTAAGAATATTTTCCAAAAATTAAAAAAATATATTTATGAAAACAATACTGCAATTTTCACTTTGCTCATTAGAAAAAAAAGTGAAACATTTCTACTTGTTTTTGAAGCTATAAATTTACTGCGAAAAATAATGTTCTAGTTCAAGTTGTATTATATTATACATTGTTCTAGGTTTATGTACTGTAATTTTTAAAACAAATTTTTAATTCATTTTTTTCGAAAAAGCTAAGCTATCTGAACTTTTTCACTTTGCCCCAAAGTCCCCTAAATTCAACATTGCATATCTATTAAAATGTGCAAATCTTTTTATTTTTATTATACACTAGTTGCACCCGCACGGCTTTTCCCGTAGTAAAAAAATTAAAAGGTATTTTGCGTCGCCTGCATATTTACAAATAATGTACGGTGATTTTCTCACCAATTGACTTGCCCATGCTACGGTTCCACATTATGATAACTTGGTAATTTACTCGTCCATATTGCGATAATTTTGCTCGGGAAAATGCTCTTAAAATTGGAATAGAAAAAGAACAAAATCGAATTTTCGAAAAATCACTTCGAGGTGCACATCCCATGCTACAAACTAATTCTGTGCCAAATTTCATGAAAATTGGCCGAACGGTCTAGGAGCTATGCACGTCACAGAGATCTTGACAGACAGACAGAGATCCGAACAAAGATCCAGAGTGACTTTCAGCATTATTATTATTAAAGACTACTCAGCTCCTTATCTTAGTAACTAAAAGTAAATGCCACCTTTAAATAAGAAATGGAATATTTCTTTTTAACAATCCATGAACAGATAACTATGTAAATAATAGTAATAAGTCTCATAACATTCAAAAATATGAAAAATTTCACACAATTAACCATTTTACATCCTTTTACAAAAAAGGAAGTATTGTGTTCGCAAAAATATTTTCACTCAAAAATCGGCCTTAATTTCCATTTTTCTCGACCCCGAATAAATGTTGAGTTTTTTTTCTTCGACTCGACCACACGTGGATATATGCCTAGGAACGTACAGACACCCCAAATATTCATTTGGACGACCCTCGAGTTAATTACAGCGAATTTTCTCATGACGTCTTTATGTACGTATGTATGTGCGTATGTTCGTATGATTGTATGTGAGTATGTATCTCACATAACTCAAAAACGGTACGTCCTAGGAAGTTGAAATTTGGTACGTAGACTCCTAGTTGGATCTAGTTGTGCACCTTCTCTTTTGGTTGCATTCGGGAGATTCTAAGGGGGTCTTTTGCCCCTTTTTGGGGGGAAATCATTGTTAATTTCAATGTTAACTCAAGTGGTGTTATAATTTGGGGGACACTTGGCGATATATCGCCAGTCTTTTGGTCGCCAAGTTTTGTCGCCAACTTAGCGACAAATTTGGCAATTTTTTTTTAATTTGGTTTCAATTTGGCCATTGTTGGTGATATTTAGAAAGTAAAGAATTGAATCACATTAAAATAGCCAATAATGGGGAAATGATATTAAATTGGAGTAAAAGGAAGTCATGTGATGCACACATCAGCTCGTTTATTTAATTCCAAGCTGATCTCAATAGCAAAAGCAATCTTTTTGCTATCATTGCACGACTACAGAGAAAAATGCCTTTTTACGCTTCGAATATTTGACCGCAAAGTGATTGATGCAGCGCACTCGAAGTAGTAGGTCATTTAGGTTATGACTGAAGGCCATCGTTGAAGAAAATGACTCTTATCGTCCTCGATGCTCTTGACTGCTTACGTGTGCATAAAACGTTATATTGACGTGAAATATTTGAAAACTTTTAATATCAGTTGAAGCGGAATACAGCTTCCGCTTACTACGTTCATTTTTATTCAAGCACAGTAGAACCTCTCAATAAGGGACACTAATGGGACCCAACATTATGTCCCTTAAATAGAGGTGTCCCTTCTTCGGAGGTATTTTAGTTTACACATGCGAGATGTTAACTCAGTATAATTTTGTTATGAACTTACAAACACTATTAACACTTAAGATTAAATACTTCTCATTTTTCACACACAACTAAATCAAATTCACTCTTAATGATTTTCTTCAATTTTTATTATTTTATTAATTATAATTGAGTTAAAAATTTGGTAAGTTCAAAAGTTTTTCCCCATAAACCAATTATTTTGAAGTAATTCATTGCATGAATTTGCTTCATTGTGATTTTTTGAAAATTCGATTTTGTTACTTTGCTGTTCCAATTTTAAGAACATTTTACCGAGAATTATCATAACAAGGACGAGCAGATTACCATGACGTGAACGGGCAAATTATCATAACGTGGACGAGCAAATTACAGTAACATGGGCGAGCAAATTAACATAGCTAATTGGCGAGAAATTCATCATTCATTACATTTGTAAACATATAGGTGAACCAAATGACCTTTTAATTTTCTACTACGCGCAAATCCGTGCGGGTACCGCAATTTCGTTAATAAAATCCTGATAAAAGTCATTTCTCGTGATTTTTTTTTCTTTTGTTTTTTTACGTAGCTGCATAGTGTAAGACTAGTGTGCACTTATAAGAGAAAGTAGGTAAACTAACAAGTGGCCATGTGCCATTCATTAATTACGTAAGGGTTGATTTCGGCAGTTTTTGACCCCGCTCCCCCCGTGTAAGGATATGTAAGATTTTTCAAACCCCTCTCCCATTTTCTTACGTCAGATTCCATTTCGTTTTTTAAAACAATAATAAAAACGAATTTTACAGCACTGGAATCGTTATTAAGTTCACTATAATTAAATTAAACCTTTTTGTACAAAGAAATATTTACTAAAAAGTTGGAATCTAGACTGAATGCTTTTTTGACATTTTTTTTTCTATATTATATTTTACACTATTCATTTTTTGTAAAACATAAAAAGCAGCTCATCCTAATACGTTTTTTACCTTTCAGGCGCAAATGAAATATGATCCCTGCCAAACCACTTGACCGCGCCATTTCTGATATAAAATATCGACTTGGAAAATATTATGTAAGAATGGACTTGCCCACTCCCCCCACAATAAGTGTATGTAGAGATTTTTCCAACCCCCTCCCCCTCGGGATCCTTACGTAATTAATGAATGACCCCATGGTTAGACGTTTTTTCGTGAATTATTTTCTGCGGAAAAGAAATAAGCAATCTTGCACAATTAAGTTACAATAACTAAAAACGCAAAAAATGATAATAATAATAATAATAATAATAATAATAATAATAATAATAATAATAATAATAATAATAATAAATAAATAAATAAATTAAATTAAATTACATTACATTAAAAAAAAAAAGAAAAATTAAAAGAGAGCCGATAGAATTTTTTTCCTTCCAACTGCAGTATATTTTTAGCCTACCTTTTAAGTAAAACAAAAACACAGCGCCAAAAAGAAGATAAACGTTTTTAAACCGAAAATATCCTTTTTATTTATATCCAAATCCATACTTTTAATTTTTAGAAAACTGAATTATGCTTTTTACCTTTATTATTGATTCCAAATCTTCCACACAAAATGCGATGTCTTTCACACCATCTCCATGAGTTACCAAATGATCGCCCATTTCTAAATGATAAAAGAAGAATAATGTTCCACGAAGATTATTCTAATTACCTTAAGTACAGGTCGATGATTTTAATGATAAGTTTAACGATAAGTCAATAATTACGCTCGTTACTTACTGTTAATAAGCACCAGTAATATTTTGCAAACAGATATACCCAGACTGAATGTCCAATTAAATAGATTGTGAAAAATAAGCACTCACTGTTTTTCTTTTCTAGTATTTAAGAAAACTCTAATAACTAATCAATCAGATCCTTAATGAGAATAATTAAAACTTATTACGAGCGAGTAGTTATGAATGTGCTTAATCAATGTTCCTGACAGTTACATCAAAAATGTGAGTTTCCTTCAGCAAAATTAATTGTTGTTTTTACATTAGATTGCATACTAATTATCGTATTTAGTATTTAAATATCTATGTGTAAACAATATCCTTGTGTACAAGAAAAAATATGTGCTTTATCCTTTCACTGTAAAAAAAATTCCGAAACGTTACTAATTATTTTCATCAAAAGTTTCGGGATTTCACAGGTTTTCATCAGTTTCCCTGTAAAATCAAGTATATTTGCAAAAACGTTTCCTGAATTACTACAAGTTGCACGAATTCAGACTTTTCACTGTTGTGAAAAATATTTTCAGTTACCAGTTTTGAGATTGACAGAAGCATGTGTATTGGTGTATCGGCTTCAGTTCGATTACGCCCCGTCCAGATCAACTAAAATCCCAATGCTAGGAAATAATTCATTGAATAGCTGCAGCTCTGCTGAGCAAGAATTGCAAGCGAGGGAGGTGCTTGGGTTTTACTTGCAATTCTGTCGTAGCTTTTGTCCATGGAAGTAGAAAAGCTTCTGGGGCTTTGTTTGTAAATCAGAAAGGTTCGAATCAATTACAGTAAACCTATTAAGTTACTCTAGAAGGTTCCCAAGGCATGAATAGCTTTCCCGGAAGATTTCCAAATTCTTCAGACAGTTTACTTTCATTTAACGGAAAACTTTCTTGTTTTTTTTTTTTTTTTTTTTTTTTTTTTTTTTTTTTTTTTTTTTTTGCAAGATTGCTGGTAGAAAATGGGCACATACTACCCATCATTTCCCGGGAACGTTTCTGAACCAGTTTTACAGTGTAGGCTTAAACACCATCAGCGGATTCCGCTAAAAAATTTCAGTTAATGTCCATTGGAAATTGGGGGGACTATTAATATGGGGACTAAAAGTCATTTCACCCACTGACATTAATAATGAATCAGAATCCTGATGTTTTTGTAATGGATACAATTTGTTCGCACATCCTACGTTTAAAAAAAGAGTTTTAAGTGCTTGTAGCTTGAGTTTTTGAGCTGTTTTTTGCTCTGTATCTTTGTTATTTTCCTTTTCTCGATTTTTTTTCTTGCCTTGGCTATAGTTGTTTTAATCTGATAAGATATGAAGCAGTGGGAAGCAAAGGGATGTTAAGTGGCAAAATTAAAAATTTGGAGATAATCAGTACACATGGTAGGGGTGAACCTCTCCTCTGTCTTTGGGCAAGAGTAGTACTACACTGTAAAAAAATTCCGAAACGTTACTGGTTATTTCCGTGGAACGTTTCGTGATTTCAGAGGTTTTTACCTATTTCCCCAAAAAATCAAGTATCTTCGCAAAAAAGTTTCCTGAATTCCTAAAAGATGCACGAATGCAGACTTTGCACTGGTGTGAACAATATTTTTTGCTACCAGTTTAAATATTGACGGAGCGTGTTTATTAAGTGTATCGGCTTTCGATTGTTTATGGCCCTTCCGGATTGACTAAACTTCCAATGGGAGCAAATAAGTCACTGGATAGCTACAGCTTTGCGAGGCAGGAATTGCAGGCAAGAAACTTGCTTGCAATTTTCGCGTAGCTTGGCCGTGACTGCTCTAATATTTCTGGAGCTTTCTTGGTATTTCTGGAGCTTTCTTGGTAATCAGGAAGGTTCTAATAGAATAAATTAAACCTATTTAATTTTTCTCGATAGTTCACGACTGGCTTTAATAGGGGAGATTTATTAATATTTCAGAAAGGTTACTGACTTTCATCAGAAAACGTTCCTGGTTTTTGTAAGATATGTTACTGACTGAAATTGGGCACATCAGCTGCCTATTATTTTCCAGGAACGTTTCTGAATCCTTTTTACAGTGTAGTAGCCCTGGTAGTTGCTGCTATACACACTGTAAAAAAATTCCAAAACGTTACTGGTTATTTCCGTGGAACGTCTCGGGATTTGACACGCTTTCACCTATTTCCCCGTAAAAACAAGTATTTTCACAAAACACTTTCCTGAATCGCTACAAGTTGCACGCGTGCAGACTTTTCACTGCTGTGGAAAATATTTTTAGCAACCAGTTTAATGATTGAATGAGCGTGTTTATTAAGTGTATCGGCCTATGGTTGCTTAAAGCTTGTTCAGGTTGACTAAGCTCTTAATGGTGAGCGAAAAAGTCAATGGATATTTACAGCTTTGCAAGGCAGGAACTGCAGGCAAGAAATATGGTTGGTTCCTTCTTGCATAGCCGTGGTCACTCTGATGTTTTTGGAGCCTTTTCGGTAAATCCCGAAGGTTCTAATCAATAACACTAAACCTACTTAGTTCTTCTAGAAGGTTCTAGAGAAATGGGGGAGGGGAGATTTCGCATTTATTCAGAAAGTTTCAAGGTTAATTTCAGAGAGGTTACTGACTTTTCGCGGAAAATATTCCTGATTTTTCCAAGATATGTTACTGGAAGATATTGGGCACATCAGCTGCCTATTATTTTCCAGGAACGTTTCTGAATCGTTTTTACAGTGCAGAATGATTTATATAAAAAAAATCAATGAAAGCCTACCTAGGAAGTTATCTTTAAACGCGTTTTACACAAAACTTGAAAATGCGCAATTACATCCCTTTGCGTCTTACTGCCTTATATGATTCCACGAAAATGACAAACAAGCATAAAGTCGAATATTTCTTTTTTTTTAAATTTGTTAATGAATGAACTTTAAAGACCAAATATGCTTGAACAATATCATTTTCGCAACAAACTTGTGTGAGACTGCATCAATTACATATGAAATGATTCATAAAATTTTCAATATGCTCCACATATTTATTAAAAAAAAAAAAAAAAAAACTATCTGTTTCCGACTAAACTTGTTTAGATGCCAAGCACAACAATGGCTTTGACTTCATTATCAGTCGAATAGATAACGGATAAGTTCATCAATATTACAGTAATTTATCAAAGCAAAAGATCCAATTTAATCAATTGTATCTTTAAACTGGAAAATCGCCCGTCAATGTATGATGGGTGAAAATTGCTTCTACATTTGAACGAAGCCATTGCCTGTTTGCTGATATTTTTATGGTTGACATTTTAACCCTACACTGTAAAAAAATTCCGAAACGTTACTGGGTATTTCCGTGTTACGTCTCGGGATTTTAGTGGTTTTCATCCACTTCCTGGAAAAAAATCAAGTATCATTGTCAAAAAGTTTCCTGAATTGCTACAAGATGCACGAATACAGACTTATCACTGTTGTGAAAAATATTTTTAGCTACCAGTTAAAAGATTAACTGAACCCATTTATAAAGTGCATCGGATTTAGTTCTCTTATGGCCCTTCCATGCTAATTAAGCTCCCAAAGGGAGCAAATGATATGGACTATGTTGCTTTGCAAGACTTGCAGGTGCGTAAAATTGTCGTTACTTGCAATTCCGGCTTAGCTTTGGCCATGTTTGCAATAATTCTCTTGATCTTCCTTGATAAATCAGGAAGATGCCAAGCTAGTATATTTTACCTTTCTAAGGTAACACTAATTTTTCAGAGACACGATTGGCTTTTAAGAGAAAGATTTCTGAATTTTTCAGGAAGCTTCGTCGATAATGTCAAGAAGGTTACTGAATTGTAGCGGAAAACGTTCCTGGATTTTTCAAGATATGTTACTGGTAGAAGCTGGGCACATCAGCTGCCCATTACTTTCCAGAAACGTTTCTGAATCGTTTTTACAGTGTAGCTCCAGTGGATTAACCCTAAACTCCAGTAGGTAACGTTCATTGTTGACCATTTTTTCGTTCCGTCATTCCCCTAAAATGACACAGGCTTACCCTGTAAAACAGTTAAGTGACCGGATCGAGTTCGGCTTTGTCACAATAAAGCCTTTCCCTGCATGTTAAAAATTACCAAGAAATTTTATCAAATTATCATGCCGTGGCGCGAGTTTCATTGTGGAAACTCGCTGGTTACTTGATCATTGGCTATTATATATATGAGGATTCGTGTGATTTTCCAAGCATACCACAGGGACAAAACACCAGGAGGGAACAGAAGAAAAATTGAAAAATTGCAAGACGTAAAAACAAAATTGGAATTTTAAAATATTTTAGCTACTCCATTTATTATGTTGCACAATATTAAACCCTCAAAATTGTTCATGTTTTTGAGCTACATTTTAATCCATTTTATTCAATGCTTGTAGTTCGTTTTTCTTTTTATATTTTAGGAGTATTGATTTTTTTGCGGAGTTCCTAAGTCCTTTATAAGTTGTGGCTGCGAAACATCTCTTTCGTACCAAAGCTTGTTTAAGTAACAAATCCTCTGATACTCATAAAACAAGTAAAAGCTAAATCTGAACACATACGTTGTTTATACTAAAACAAAAATAGAAATAACAATATATAGCTGTGAGAATTTAACGTATGAATCAAACTATATTAGACCACCCATCGTAGTCCCAACTTCAAATATTGGCATTAAATTTTTTATTAGAGCTTTAGACTTATATATTTTCAATAAGAAGGATAAAATGGTACCTTTGTCTCCCGGGTTGTATGGTGAAATAAACACAAATATTATCTGGTTTTGCTTCACTGCGTGTGCAGCAATTTCTCTAGAACCAGTTTCTAATCCTCTGTAAGCAAGTGGTTCAAATCCCATTTTCGAACAGTAATAAGATGCTGCCTGAAATCAAGAATGTAAGATTTGTAAATCCGTAACATGAAAATGTACTAGCCTCATGGAAAATGTTATTTATTTCACATTTGTGAAAAAAGTTGGGTGTATTTATTTGTTTTAATGTTTACAGGGCTTTATTTTTCGGCTT
Source organism: Uloborus diversus (assembly GCF_026930045.1). Classification (NCBI taxonomy): domain Eukaryota; kingdom Metazoa; phylum Arthropoda; class Arachnida; order Araneae; family Uloboridae; genus Uloborus; species Uloborus diversus. Next base: position 137,005,541 of record NC_072738.1, read on the forward strand.
TGAGTTACATTTATTATGTTTAAGTGTAAAAAATTTCATAGGATTAAAAAAGCGACCTGACGTTTAAACTTAATAATAAAATAATGCAAAGCTAATATTTTGCTGCATGAAAATATTGTAAAGTTAAACAGAAATTACTTGCTTTTTGAGTTAATACAAAGAATAATAAAAATTACATTCCGTTTTTTTTTTTTTTTTTTTTTTTCAATTTACGAAACATTTTTTTGTGTTCTTAAACATTTCTTTACATTTCACAAAGGTGATATGCATTAAAATTTTATTAATAAAAAGGAAAAATCTTGATGTGCACTAAAATCATATTTCGTTCAAAAATCATATAATAAATTGCTTTTTCTTTTATATCATTTCAGCTTTTCTAACGGCATGATTTTAATAGATAGTTAAATAGATATGTAGAGAACCATACCGTGATTTGATTCAAAATTTCATTACAAAATTAATATTACGGGTAACACACAAGTAAAAGTTTTCTTTAACTGGTCAAAAAAAAAATGCTTTTAATTAGTTATGTGTCTGTTTCTGCTGTTTGAGCATTTTTGATAAACTTTGTAAAAGTAATAGTTTCTTTAGCAATTTAGTTACCATAATAAAATACCAATAGGATGAATCATGGTTGAGTTGGCACTGTTTACCTTGTGTTCATTTCTATCAAGTCAATAGATTTCGTAGTCGAGCCCCTACTAATGTACAAATCCAGAACATAAAAGCGGCACGATGAAAACACCACCGAAGCTATTATCTGATTTTGGAACTTAGTACAAACACCACATTATATCGCTTTTAAAACCCAACAAATATATATAAGCTTGCAAAGTTCTTTTGACTTGACGGCACAATAGTATTTTCCTTTTCATATTCAGCATAATTTAAATAATATTTGTTATAGTAAATAAAGAGAACATGTATTTTTTTTTCTTTTTTTTTTCAATTTATAAAATCACATTTCAAACCTTGGTGTTAAAATTACCTGTTTTGCATTTCCGACCCAGAACGTAATATGATCAAAGTGTAAAAAACGTCCTTTGTCGGGCTGTAAAAGAGAGAGAAATACAATTATTACAAAAATTGATGCCGTTTATAAACAACATTTTTCTGAAATATTGATATTGTGCAAAAATACCAATTAAACTAAATAGTTACAGAACAAATATTTGCCAAAAGGAGTGTTCCGTCTGAAGGTTTAATATTACGGAACAAACAAAGGATTTACTTGAAAATCTTACGCAGTTATTCATACCTTGAGCTTCTTATAACATTTTTTAAAATTCTCCGGAGCCGCATCCGTCAATTTTGCAGGTAAAATTTATAGTGAGTAGTTATAGGTGAAAGAAAGGGTACTATTGGGTATTTGGACAGAAATTACGAGAAATAGAAAGCTAAGACTAGACATAAAATGCTTTCTCTATAGTACAAAGACTTAATCTGTTTTGAATGAACCTAATTTTTTTACCCGAAAATCAAGGAACCAGTATATACCAGTACATAGTTGTTCATGAAAAATTATGCCTCATATAGACCTTGATTTTTTTAAATAATTTCTTAAACCTTCTGACGCAACCCTCGCTAATTTGTTTTAAAAAAAAGATTAATGAATAAAAATAATTCTGCAATATTTTACATTTTATTCATGTATTGTTTGAACACTTTGTGGATGTATAATAGTGTCGACGGTTCAGGGGGAGTATGACCTCCATGACCCTCCCCATGTATCCGTTCCTGCATAATTTACGATGAGTTATAGTAGATGGCGATAGGTTTGAAAAATTGCGTTTTTAACAAAAATGATTTTGTATGGTAGTGGATTGTGTAGCAAAGTGAAATGGTTAAGATGACTGAGCTTTTTCAAAAAGATCAAATTAGAAATCTGTTTTGAAAATTACCGCATTAAGAAATAACATTGTATTTTATAATAAAACTTGCATTGAAACATTATTGTTATTATTATTTTTGGAAGTAAAATTGTTCCTTAAAAAATAAAGTGGAAATTTTCCATTTTTTTTCATAGGGCAAAGTGAAATGAAATATTTTTTTTTTGATTGTGAAAATATTTTTGAAAAAATCAATTAGCAAATAAAAGGATAATTAAATAAATTAAAAGATAATGAAACATTAAATTAAATTAATTACTTAATTAATACATGAGGAACCATAAATGAGTGAATAAACTAGTGAGTTAATAAGAAAATAAGTGAATGAATGAAGTAATATGAGAGAATTATTAAATGAAGGAATGTAAATAAATTAATTGTAAGTGATTTAGTAAATGATTGAGTGAGTAACCGAAATGAATTAAATTCACTTTGTCCTGCATGCACTTGACTGATTGTGAAAAATATTTAAAATACAAATAATCTAAATATTAACTAAATGACTATTATACTGAATATTAGCAGGCCCCAATCAATACTTAAAATGCTAATAACAAGAACTGTATTGTTTGATAAATTTGAGCAAAACCCTTTTGCTGCATGTAATATTACTAGGTAAATGGCACTAAAAGCGGAATAAATATTTCACCATTTCACTCTGCTCCACTATTTCACTTTGCCTCATATTCCCATACTTGTATTTTAAATGAAAATAAACCTATAAACTATGGAATCAATGTAACACACAAAAAAAAATTGCAAAGAAAGTAGGTACATATCTCAGAGATGATAATCCTCAAAGTAAAAAGTAAATGTTCCGTCTGAAGGGTTAATTATACAGAACAAACAAAGGATTTATGTAAAAGATACTTTGCATTCATTTATACTTTGAGTTTTTCATAACTACTTTTAATGTAGTGCGTGTTGCTTACAAACTCTGCACAGCAGAAAGCACTTTAATATACCAAACAGAACGTTATCTTTGCCGAAAAATTGCTAAATTATTCTTCCAGCCTTTTCTTCGCTCATTCCTAAGCCAAGCATAGCTAATTTATGTGATTTTAGCGTAAAATAAGTAAAGGCTTTTGTCTTGCTTCTCAAAGCGTAGGTCATTATCATCATACCTCACAGGGAAGTTAGGCGTTTATTAAGATGGCTTTTTCTTCAACGAGAAGTTTTCTATCTTTGCTTTAATTATGAAGACATTAGCGGTAAGCAGGAAAACCCAAAAGTTTGCTCTTTGAAGTCCGTTTACGTCTGAGGAAAAAATATTTTCTTTTAATGACTAGCCATTATTATTGTTTTTTACTTAATTACAACGAAATACTGTCTTTTTACTGATAAGTCAAGGTAAAGCTAATTTGTTGGTACCATTAGTGTGCGTTTGTGTTAACGTCAAATGTTAGTCTTTTCAAATCAGAGGCTAAAGAAATAAAAACTCTGTTAGTCTTCTGTCTTTAAATATAAAAAGTAAGTCTTAGCAAGTGCGGGATAAATTAGGTCAGTTTTGGAACAGATTTTTGGTTTTCAAACCATTACACAGTAAAAACGATTCAGAAACGTTCCTGGAAAATAATAGGCAGCTGATGTGTCCAATTTCTGCCAGTAACATATCACGCAAAAACCAAGAACGTTTTCCGCTGAATTTCAGTAAACTTCCTGAAAAATCCAGAAATCTTCTCGTTTAAAGTTGTCGTGTCTCTGGAACATCAGAGTCATCTTAAGTAGAGATAATATAACAGCTTGGCTCCTTCCTGATTTATCACGACTGTTCCAAAAACAGTATTGCAGTCATGGCCAAAGCTAAGCCAGAATTGCAAGTACGTATCAAGCATCGCACTTGATTGCAATTCTTGCAAAGCTACGTAGTCCATACTTATTCGCTCCCTTTGGGAGTTTAACCAGCATGGACAAGCCGTAGCTGAACTGAAGCCGATACACCCTATAAATACTATCTGTTAATCTTTAAACTGGAAGCTAAAAATAATTTTTGCAACAGAGAGAAATCTGCATTCGAACAACGTGTAAGAATTCAGGAAACTTTTTGACAAAGATACTTGATATTTCAGAGAAGTGGATAAAAACCATTGAAATCCTGAAACGTTACATGGAAATACTCAGTAACGAAGCGGATTTTTTTTTTTACAGTGTAGTAAACCGGTCAATTTAGGACAGACTCCAAGCATGTATGATAGGAAGTTTCACAGCATTAAACGAATGGCAGTTCCCTGGTGATGTGGAACGCAGGTGTGTTCGTGTTAAAAGAAGTATTCCAGTCAGGCGTAAAGAACGCTTTTTAGTTGCACATGAATAGAAAATTCCTTTAAGCGAAATACAACTCTTATATTTTATTTATTTAACCTCCACCTGGAGGGATCTTTTAGAACTATACGAGTAACTACCATGATTAGCTTACTTTCCCGTAAAAGTAAAAGAAAGAAGCTAAAGTATGAATGAGGGCTTAAAAATATCACCTAAGACAAAAATAAATAAATAATTATCGAAAAATTAAAAATAGGAATGTTGGGTTTTAATGTAGGAAAAATATGTGTGCATCGGTCTGTCTGTCTGTTGGTTTGACCTCCCTCCGTAATTACATTTGAGTGAAAAATCCAATTCGAACCAGATTTTTTATTTTAATTTGAAAGATCTCGGCAAGGACACCTCAGTCTCACATTTCACTTTTTGATTTTAACAATTTTTCGTTCAATTATGCACAGAAGCCTTACCATTAGCTCTTACGAGGAGATGTTAAATCGTTCTAAATCCTGAACGTAACGACAGATTTGCTTCAAACAAACTTCGTTGAGAAAACTCTTGATGAAGAACACGTATAAAAAAGATTTTCTTGATTTATTTATTTAAAGATTATTTTTTGGAAACTAAAATTTTTTTAACGTTAAAGACAACATTATTTTTAGTACCGAAACATGGAAAACGTTGCACAGATTCTGAACATGTTCTCATTTTATGGTTTAAAGAAATAAAAAAAAAGTTATGAATAAAAAATTATTGCGATATCTCGTTGACTTGACTTTGACGCAAGTTGAAAGATTTTGTTCGTTTATTTATTATTTACGCATCTTTTCTGTAGATGAGAGATTAATATTTCGTTTTCACAAATCAACTTTAAATGTTAAAATTGTTCTGTTTGACATAATTAGCTTCTTAGCGTCTTAGCTAATTAAGAGAATAATGAATAGATGCTAGAAAGTCAATGTTGGTATTCGGAAAAAAAGGCTCATTTAGTTCTAGACGGAACTTCTAGCGATAATGCATTATTTTTTTTTTGAGATTATTAGATTAGTACTTTAATTATTGAAGTTCGTCGTCTTGATTTTTAACAACTTTACTCCAAATTCTGCATAGACATTGTAAACATGTTTGGTGTATCAAAATTCAGAAATATGGCTCCAGTTGTCTAAATGGGTTTCAAAATGCGCTCTTATTGTGCTCCGTGTAAAAAAAAAAAATCTGAACGTGTTACAAAATCATACCATAACTTCTTCCAAATTTCCTCTCACCCATAAAGCAATGGATGACTCCAAACGCACCACAAAAAGTTGTCTGCACGACAAGTTCCACTCCAACCCGTTTTAAACAACCAGTCATTGTTGCATCTATACTAATAAAAAAACTGAAATTCTCTCTGTCTGGATCTCTGTGAAGCACATAGCGTTTAGACCATTTGGCCGGTTCTTATGAAATTCGGCACAAAATTAGTTTGTAGTCATTGAGGTATGCACCGCGAAGCGATTTTTTGAAAATTCGATTTTGTTTTTTTTCTACTCCAATTTTAAGAACATTTTACCCAGAAAATTATCATAACGTAGAAGAGTAAGTTGCCAAATTATCATAACGTGGAACCGTATTATGGGCGAGCAAATGAACATAACTAATTAGCGAGAAATTCATCATCCAATATTTGTAAATATACAGGCGAACCGAATGACATTTTAGTTTTCTACTTCGGGCAATGCCGTGCGATTACCACTAGTATTTGCATAAATGTTTGACTTTTGAGGAGGTCCAAACAAGAAAAAGCCAGAAAAACAATGATGAAAAAAAAATGTTAAGGTGAAAATACTGTTTTTTAAGGGACATACACTGATTATGTACCAATAATAAGACATCATACTCATCTTCCAAGAAATAAATAATAACAATAAACAAAAATGCATTTTTTTTTTTCAAAAATATTAACTTACAAGCTTATTGTTGATAACGAAAGGTGTTGATCCATTAATTTGATATTTTCCAGCCTCCAGCTGTTTCGGCTCTTTAAGTTTTAAATTTTTAGAAAATGATCAGCGAAATGTCACATTTATTTTTCAAAATCTTGAGTTTTCTTCATGTCGTCAGTGGCAAAAGATAATACCTGATTGTGCTGAAAACTGATGCCTGCCTTTTTTTAGTGGCATAGGTGCACAACTTTTCCCCAACCAAATGTTCCATTATTTTTCGTCCACCCTATTAAACTGGGCACTACCCTACGTAAGTAGGTCGGTCTTGGTCTCATCTGTTTTAACAGTCACTGATCAGAGACTGTAATGCCTCTTATATAGTTTATTTGGATTGTGTCATTGTTAAGCAATCGAAGTGAATTAACCACCAGAAGAGCAAATAGTTCGGTTAAATGAAAAATTATATCCTCACATAAATAATAGCGAATGATCAAGTAGCGATCCTGACGTCATCAACAGTGAAACTCGCTCCAAGCCATGATAATTTAATAATATTTTTTGGTAATATTTGACATGCAGGAAAATGCTTTATTTTGATGAGGCTGAACTGGATCTGGTAGCTTAACAGCTTTACTGGTAAGGTTGTCATTTCAGGGGAATGAAAAAACGAAAAAGCAATCAACAATGAACGCTATTTACTGTTGTTTTTTTTTTTTTTTTTTTTTTGGGAAAATTCACTGAAGTTTAAAAGGGTGAAGGGTTAAAATTTCAACAATCAAAATATCACTAGACAGATAATTGCTTCGTTCGAATGTTAAAGCAATATTCAAACGTTATACCTTGACGGCGATTTTCTTGTTTTCTTTAGTTACGAAATAGTACAGGCGATGGTAATATTTTCTCGGCCAAAACCAAGCAGTAGATTATCCACATCAAATACATTCAATGGAAAACAAGCCAAACATCTTGCAGATCTGCATCACGATCTTTCTTAGAAATATTTCCTGAATCTTACTTTTGTTTTCGCTTTTTTATTTTGACCAAATTTAAATAAAACAAAATTCAACAACACGTAAAAAGGACTCTAACTATTCTAAGCAAGCTTTGTTTTTATTCGTTTCTCGAAATCACGGTAATTAGTTTTAGATCAAGATGGAAAGATTTCTCGCAGACAATAATTCGATAATTCTGAGCTCAATCTTATTCTTAACAATTCAAATTCTTCCTACTGTTGTTTAATAATTACTTAAAGAGTTCCGTGACAACAGTAAATGTAAACTATCCTAACAAAACTCTACTTCAATTTACGAAATATCACATCTCGCAAATGCATTTCGATAAGATTATCTCTCATCAATTACGAACGTCAAAAAAATCTGATTACACAATGATTAAACTTATACAACTTACTCCCAGCGGAAAGACGTCAAAACTTTCTTAATTTGATGTGAGGAACTTGCTAGATAATTTAAGATAGATATCTGAGGAAATGAAAGATTATTTACTCCACAGCATCAGTTGCATAATCAGGAGTGTGTCTTTTCAAAAAAAAAAGTAATAAAAATATTAGTCTAATATTTTTCAATATGGGTACATTATTTCAAGGCATTGCAAAAGTTATAAAGAGGAATTAATAATTTATTGAAAAGTTTTAAATGAAGTTTTATCATTTACTAGTGGTACACGCACGACTTTGCCCATAATAGAAAATTAAAAGGTCTTTTGGTTCGCCTGCATATTTACAAACAATGTATGGTGAATTTTCTCCCCAATTGACTAGTGCCCATGTTACAATTCCACGTAATGATAATTTCGTAATTTACTCGTCCATCTTACGATAATTTTGTTCTTAAAATTGGAATAGAAAAAGAACCACATCGAATTTTCGAAAAATCGCTTCGAGGTGCACACTCCATGCTACAAACTAACTTCGTGCCAAATTTCATGAAAATCGGTCGAACGGTCCTAGGCTCTATGCGCGTCACAGAGATCCTGACAGACAGAGATCAGGACAGACAGAGATCCTGACAGACTTTCAGCTTTATTATTAGTAAAAGATTTCATGAAATATTAAGCAAGACCAGTTAAGTTGTTCTGCTTACCTATACCGCCGTGCTAAGAACGTCAAATCTGCAATTTTGGCAAAGATGAGTTACTGTCACCAGGTAGTTCTTTGTCACACATTTTACCCAAATGCAATGTTTTATGGTCATTTGTCGATGAGAAATATTATTAAAAAAATTACGAGAAATATTCATCTGAATCAAATGCGTGGAGGCATACAGCTATAAACGGGAATTTCTCATTTTGAACTGCGCTTAGTACGGCAGTATACCTGAATTTCAGTTGAATACAAGACACTGTTACTGTAGTTGAGAGGCTAACCTAACCAGGCAGCATTTAGAAGGCTACGCAGACCCTAATCACCTGCATTATGACGCTGACAGGTTAGGCTTTCCCAAACTCTAGTCACATTTATTAAGTTCAAACTACTCATTTTAATCTTGATATAAATCCGTAAATTTAAATGCATCTTTCTTCGTTTGTTTTTGTCCCATGGTTCTGGCATATTCAGCGATCCCTACAATATTTTCTAGACAGTTTAATTACAACTAGGAAAAAAATTGTATTTGTAACTTTAACCTCGATTTAGTAATTATTGATTTTAGATTCTAAATATTATTTCTCAAATACAAACCTTACGAAATCTTGGTTTTCTAAATTTTAAATTATTTAAAAGCTAAGAATCTCTACATAACGTATAATAATCTATCAAAAGGCTTTGCAATGGATAAAATTGTCTTTGCGCGTAAACCTGAAATATATTTAAGCTTTGAGAGCTTATCGGAATTAAGTTTAGTGTGTCCGTTATTGTTTAAATAAGAGTTTGGAGAAAGTTAAACTCGAGACGCTGTTTAATGTGCAGATTATTTTATGTGTATATGAAATTCATTGTGTGCACAATTAGAAATTTATCTTATGCTTGCTTTTGAAAGTGTTACATATTTGCAGTTGTGTTAAATATTCATGCATTAAGAAAAAAAAAATCTTACTTGAATAAAATAAAATTTTAATTTTTAATGATATGTGAAAGAAAAGGGATGACTCCGTACTCCTGTATAAACAAAAACCAGTTGACCCGTATAAGTAATGTTTGGTCATTAGTTTAAGTATTTAACATTTTTGCAGTTGTGTTCAATATCCATGCATTAAAAAAATCTTACTCGAATAAAATTTAATTTTTTTTTATGATATGTGAAAGAAAAGGGATGACACCCCATACTCCTTTATAACCAAAAACCAGTTGACCCGTATGGGTGATGTTTGTTCATTAGTTTAAATATTTAGCATTTTTGCAGATATGTTAAAAATGTATGTATTAGGAGAAAAATCTTACTCGAATTAAAATTTAATTTTAATAATATGCAAAAGGAAAACAATGACTCTGTACTCCCTCATAAACAAAAACTAATTGACCCGCATTAGTAATGTTTGTTCATTAGTTAAAGTATTTAACGCTTTTGCAGTTGAGTTCAGTATCCATGCATTAAGAAAAAAAATCCTACTCGAATTACAGTTTAATTTTTAATGATATGTAAAAGAAAAGGGATGACTTCGTTCTCCTTTATAAACAGGAACCAGTTGACCCGTATGAGTAATGTTTGGTCATAATTTTAAGTATGTAAAATTTTTGCAGTTGAGTTCAATATCCATACATTGAGAAAGAAAAATCTAACTCGAATTAAAATTTAATTTTTAATTATATGCGAAAGGAAAAGAATGACTTAATACGCCCTCATAAACAAAAACTAATTAACCAGCATGAGTAAGGTTTGGTCATTAGTTTAAGTATTTAACATTTTTGCAGTTGTGTTCAATATCCATGCATTAAGGAAACAAAATGTTATTTGAATTAAAACTTAAATTTTAATGATATGTGAAAGGAAAGGGATGACTCCGTACTCCTTCATGAACAAAAACTAATTAAACCGCAGGAGTAATGCTTGATATTAGTTTTAGTATTTATTTTTTTTAAATATTTTAACTCTGCTAGACAATCATAACCATTTTGGGACTATTTTCTTTCTCATATTTATGGTAATGTTATCACTACAAGATGGGCTCAAAAATTATGTTCAGATCTTTGACATGTTGATTCAAATGTTTCACTGTAAAACCGATTCAGAAACGTTCCTGGAAAATAATGGGCAGCTGGTGTGCCCTATTTCTGCCAGTAACATATCTTGCAAAAGCCAGGAACGTTTTCCGATAATATTCAGTAACCTTAATGAAATTATTTCGGAAACCTCCTTAAAAATTCAGAAATCTTCCCGTTTAAAGCCATTCGTGTCTCTGTAACTTTAGCGTAAACTTTGGTAGGTATAATATAACAGCTTGGTCCCTTCCCAATTTATTAATAAAGTTCCATAAGCAGTTTTGCATACATGGAAAGAGACAGAATTGCAATCAGGTACGTCGAGAATTTCACTCGCCTGCAACTCTTGCAAAGCACCGTAGTCCATACTTATTCGCCCCCTCTTGGAACTTAATCAACACGGACGGGCCGTAAGTAACTTGAAGCCGATTCACGTTTTAAATACGCATAGTTAATCCTTAAACTGGGAGCTAAAAAAATTTTTACACCACTGAGAAGTGTGCATTCGTGAAACTTGTAGCAATTGATGAAACTTTTTGACAATGATACTTGATTTTTCCAGGAAGTAGATAAAAATCATTGAAATCCCGACACGTTACACGGAAATACTCAGCAACGTTTCGGAATTTTTTTTACAGTGTTGTGATTAACGAGTGAATTTGTTGATAAAAGTACTTAAAGGTAAGTAAAAAATTATACATCTATCAAACTTCTTTAGATGCGTTAAAATTCATTAACTAATTGACTCTACCCACAGCACCTTCTTTTTGTCTAATGCGTTTAAATGTAAAAGAAATCGTATAACAAATACTATCAACAGGTTATATGGAAACCAGTACTGAGTTATACAAATTTGTTATCAACATTTTATTTTAAATATCAAACTTGTTCGCCTTGCGCTAGACACAGAATGGATCTTTCGTAAATACTGCCTGTATACACATACATGTATTGTATATAAACAAAAAACTTTTTTTTTTTCAGTTAGATAATAAAACTGTTGCTTACCTTCGGCCCTTTATCTGTATACGTTGTCTAAAAAAGAAAAGGAAAGAAAGGATGTGTTAAAATTATTTTAACGCACAACATAATAATGCAACAATTTTGCTTAAAAAATTGCTATCTATTATATATAGCTAAGATGTTTGCATTAAAGTTTGTAATAATTTACAAAATTTGTCAGATAAAAGAAAATAAGCACAAAAGTAAAAATCATTAAAGCAACCATTCATTAAGATAAATAAATATCTTTGTGCTGAACAGTAAATTAACGTAAAGTAGCAACGTCTAAAAAGCACAAATTCGCAGATTGCTGCAGACATATGTTTCTGCGAATTTGTGCTTTTTAGACGTTGTTACTTTACGTCACTTTACAACCATTCATTCTTGTTTTTTATTGTTTTTTTTTACAAGTGGTGGCATTTTAATTTTGTATTTGTGAAAAATTAGGGGGAAAATGGCTAAGATTATATTTTTAAAATGCATTTTAAAAAGTATACTTTGGAGGGAAAAAGGAATTTGAAATATTTGCTAAGTGCTAAAAAGATGAAAGATGAAACTGAGGGAGTAAACGTTTGTGTTAGGTCATTAAATACATTATTACTTATTGTATTTAGTAAATATATAGACGTATAGATTTTGAATATATTTCGATTTTCATTTTAAGAGTATAGGATAACCCCAGTAATTGGCACTTTAAGAGTTTGTCCTTAAACTTACCTCTGTTTTCATTTGTTATAAAAGACATATTTACTTGTAAATATTTTTGCATCAAAGAATGCACATATGTGCAACTATTTATTTCACTAAAAGCAAAAACATTTGAAAAGATATTTTTATAAAAATATATGTGTAAAAAGTTACTAAAATAACCAGTAATTGGCACCTGATACCCTACACTGTAAAAAAGATTCAGAAACGTTCCTGAAAAATAATAGGCAGCTGATGTGCCCAATTTCTTCCAGTAACATATCTTGGAAAAATCAGGAACGTTTTCTGCTAAAAGTCAGTAACCTTTCTGAAATTAACCTTGAAACTTTCTGAAGAAGTGCGAAATCTCCCCTGTTAAAGCCAGTCATGTCTCTAGAGCAATCGGGAAGACTTAAGTTTAGTGTCAATGATTAGAACCTTCCTGATTTACCAAGAAGTCTCCATAAAAATCAGAGCGACCACGGCCAAAGCTATGCAAGAAGGAACCAAGCAAATCTTTTGCCTGCAACTCTTGCCTCGCAAAGCTGTAGCTATCCATTGACTTTTTCGCTCTCACGGGAGCTTAGTCAACATGGTCAGCCCGTAAGCAACCGTAGGCCGATACACTTAATAAACACGCTCATTCAATTTTTAAACTGGTAGCTAAAAATATTTTCCACAACAGTGAAAAATCTGCTCGCGTGCAACTTGTAGCGATTCAGGAAGCGTTTTTGTGAAAATACTTGTTTTTACGGGGAAATAGGTGAAAACGTCTGAAATCCCGAGACGTTCCACGGAAATAACCAGTAACGTTACAGAATTTTTTTACAGTGTAGTGTATGACACCTTGTAATCCAGTGATTGGCATATGTTAATAGAACTAGAAAATCACTTTATTTTTCACTTTAAGATTGCATACAAATTTCATCATCATAAAAACAAAATTAATGTTATTTTAAAGTAGGTGATTTTCCTAAATTATTGTTAAATCATAGATCTTGACATTAAAATGTATTTTAGAGAAATAAAAATTTGGAATGTTACATGGAAAAAAATATCGAAATTATTGTTTCATCAGTCGGCATGCAGTTTTGCTTTTACGAATTATAACTATTTTCACATAAAAAGGAACATTTACCCGATGATTCAAAGATACTATTAAGAATGGAACATTTCTCTACAGTCGCAATATCTGCCTGCAATGGCCAAAAATTTTTTTTAAATTGTTTCTCTTAAAAATTTAACAGTATATTCTGTAGAATTCAAATCATTAGTAGAACCCATATAATAGTTGCTGAAAAAGTACCAGAAATCAAATTAGTGACGTATTCCACAACACATTAGTGTTTATAGGCACATGTGCTAATTACTGGAGATAAGCAAAACTGAGCACCACTAAATGGCATTCATCATTACTTAAAAAATCCAAAAGGGGACAAAAATATACTTCTACCCACTCAAAGTAACACCTTTCAACTAAACAAATTTTTTGACAACAAAAATGTAAAAATATTTTAAGTCAGATTTTTATGGATTGATGCGCATGCTTCCCTTAAGCCAGAGAAAACGCTTTTGCAACAAATATGGCTGATTTGACAGAAGCCACAATTGTTTCTCATTCCAATGCACTGCTACCATTTAACAACATGATTGTAAGATATAACCTTTAAAGTAAATGTACATTCAGTTGGTATGTAGCCTTCTACTTTAAAAAGATTGGATACGAATCTTACTTTAGGAAATTTTTGTTGGAAGTGCCAATCACTGGTGACCTGCCAATTTCGCGGGGTGTTACCCTATTAAGATTATTTTTTTTAAGTTTTGATAAGCTTGTGTATCTCTCTTTCTCTCTCTCAGAATTAATTCAAAAGTCTGCAAAAAAATCTAGCTGACAATAGCTTCTTTTATTGAAAAACAAATTAAACACAATAACAAGCAAATACCGAAAAGTTCAGTTAAAGCATTTAGTATTTGGTTGCAATTCTGCCTCAGCTCCAGCTATGGGGTGGTTGTTCATAACTTTAAACAGATAATTACTCACAACTCATTAAAAAATACGTTTTCTCATCATTTTTGAACAAAGAATTGGTTCACTGTTTGTAAATTCAAACAGGTGTGGCGTATGAATGCTGTACGATCATACATACGCTTAATCATAAGGTATCGGAGTAGTGTGAAGTCGCTAATTATGATGAAATTGGCTATCTTTTTTTTTATTATTATTACTCACATTCACTAAATACTTGAAATCTCTGCTTTCAAAAAATACCTGGTTCCTGCTTCAATACACCTTTCTTATGAAGTTTCATTGTTTTTTTTTTCTTTGTTAAGTGAAACCTCTAGTAATGAACCAGAAATGTATGTATTTCAATACATTTTTGCTTTTCAAAATGAAATGTCAAGGAATTCAGTTGAAAAATGTTAATTAAGGCAAACCTTAATCGGAGCTGGTCAGTAGTTTTTTTTTTTATTTATTTAATTAATTGTTGGAGTATCAAAATCTGGCAACAGATTTTGAAGAACTTTGGTTTCTTTAAATATTTTTCTCTGAAACCAATTTTAGTCGTATCTTACACCACTTTAAAAGATATATCTCAAAAAGTTTTTCAAATAATTACCTACTTGAAATTTAGAAACATTGCTAAATGTGTAGAACGATTTTTTCTTCTGAGAACTAAGAAAGCAGAGTATCTATATAATTTTAACTAGTTTCCGTTCATAAATGGGAAATTTTTGGAAAATTTGCTTTTCTTAGTATTTTGATCCTTAATTCAGTGATAAAATGCTCATGCTAAAAGCTAATAGAACAAACCAATATAATAATCTTCTGAAAAAACTGGCACATGAGAATTTTTATGTTATGAAATAACAAGTTTGAACAGTGGGTGTGGTAATGTACAAAAAACGCCGTGTTTAAACATAAAAATTGCTCAGTAAGTTATCGCCCTATAGCCAGGACTAAGGCAGAAATACATGCACGAAACTGCAGTCCTCGGCTGGAATTGACTGAACTGGCGGTGCTTTTCATGTATAAAATTTCTCATTTCTTCAAAGGAAAAAAATTACTTTTGCCAATTTTAAAAGTTTTTACCTAGAACTGAAAAAAAAAATTAGCTTAAAAGATAGATAGCTATAAAAGAAAAAAAATAGCTATAAAGGAAAATAGTCGTCGTGACCAGTAAGATACCCCACTGGAGTGGTTCCAGGCTTACACTATAAAGCTCTTCAAGTACAGACTAACCAAGGTTTGTATGGAATTGGCAAACATCCAGTTGTGACGAGTCTATCTGAATGAGGAGGGAAAAAATTGATGCTCGTGTTTCGCTCATTTGAATGTGACTCCGCTTAATTGAGAGTCTAACATACACCTGCAAAAGCTGACATCCCCGAAAACTAATAGATGCCTCCATTTCCGCCTGTAAACCGGATATTTTTCTTTCCATACAATCCGTGGTCAAACAGTACGCAATTTTAGTTGTGAAACACCATAATTTGTTGTTGAATCTACACTGTAAAAAAGTTCAGAAACATTACTGACTATTTCCGTGTAATCCACACTTCCTGGAAAAATCAAGTATGATTGACAAAAAGTTTCCTGAATAGCTACAAGTTGCACGAATGCAGACTTCTCTCTTTTGTAAAAAATATTTTTAGTTCCCAGTTTAAAGATTAATTAAGAGTATTTATAAGGTGTATCGGCTTTAGTTCGTTTACGGCTCGTCCATGCTGATTAAACTCCCAAAGGGAGCGAATAAGTATGGACTTCGTAGCTTTGCTAGAATTGCAAGCAAGTGATATGCTTGATACTTACTTACAATTCTAGCTTAGCTATGGCCATGCTTGCAGTGCTACTTTTGGTACTGTCTTGATAAATCAGGAAGGTGCCAAGCTGTTATATTATCCCTACCAGAGATAAGTTTGAACTTCCAGAGACACAAAGGCTTTAAACGGAAAGATTTCTGGATTTTTCAGGAAGGTTACTGAATTTTAGCGGATAACTTTCCTGGTTTTTGCGAGATATGTTACTGGCAGAAAGTGGGCACATCAGCTGCCTATTATTTTCCAGGAACGTTTCTGAATCGTTTTTACAGTGTAGGTAGGAACTGTACTTTTACTCAAAATGAAAAAATATATATTATGCGCTCTTATTAGTTGTGTTCTTGCTCATACAATTTTAAATTTTATGTATGAGTACGGAATTTTAAAAGTCTACTAATTTGAAGTGGATTATCCGGATATATACATAAACGATGGAAGGATATCAAAGATTCTCTTCTATGTGCATGCATACATATCCACATCTAAGGGGCCATTCATAAATTACGTAAGGGTCTCGAGGGGGTGGAAAAATCTCTACATAACTTTACTTGGGGGGGGGAGGAAAGGGGTCAGATCCATTCTTACGCAATACTTTCAAAGTCAATATTTTATATTAGAAACCGCGCGGCCAAGTGGTTTGACAGGGATCTTATTTCATTTGCTTCTGGAAGGTAAAAAACGTATTAGAGTGAGCTGTTTCTTACTTGTTTTTCAAAGAATGAATACTGGTATAAAATATAAAAGAGAATCGCACTGGGTATGGCGTGTCTTATTTTTAATTACTATCGCATTATTTTCAAAAAATATTTGTCAGTTAGTAAATATTTCTTTGCACCAAAAAGGTTTTTTAAAAATTTATAAAAAAGTGAACTAAACAACGACTCAAGTGATATAAGAATCGTTATTTTATTATTTTGAAAAAAAAATGGAATCTTGCGTAAGATAAGGGGGGGGGGGGTGAAAAATCTTGCGTACCCTTACATGGAGGAGAGGAGGTCCAAAATCTAAATTGGCCAAAATCATCCTTACCTAATTAATGAATTGCCCCTAATCAGAAGAGAACATCATTTAAAAAAAAAAACTTTTTAAAAAATGCAATATTGAAATAGTGTCCCAAAATTTTCTAAATCGTCCATTAAAATTTTCAGAATAAAACACTTTCTGGAAGGTCGCAGTGACCTCTCAGCAGGACGCCCTTGTTGGCCTCTAACATAGCGGGGGCAGCGTTAGAGCCTCTAACAAATATCATCGACGATTCTAATGCAGCGCAATCTGATCACATCATGTGGATGGGCCCCAAGCGAAAATAAATTATGGAAGCAATCACAGATAAATACAATCTTTATAAATATTAAAATAACAAACATATTCCTTACCATGACTATTTTAAAAGCAATAGATAATTCCTGAATCCTATTGAGACCTGGCTCTGACAAACCCTGAGAACTAAGATCGCTTTCTATTTATACTAAACCTACGATTAGGAGATTATAAGATGTAGTCTCTAGAAATATCTCATGATGTCTATCTTATCCGCATCATTCGTCAAAGATTGGCCCACATTCGCAGATTAGCAATACTTCCTTTTGAAGTGATGAAAGTGTCTTGATTTCTACGATTCAAATTTTGATCAAAAACGCTATCGAACAACTATGCTGTTTTATTTTCTTCGGTTAGATAAGATAATCGTTCGAAGCTAAGAAAACGATAATAAATTATAAACAAGAAAAGAAAAAAATAGGAATATATTGCATATATTTATCCGAAAAATTTTGATGGCTTGTTTCAAGGTTTCTCAACCTTTTAGGCTTTACGCCCCCCACCCTCTTCCTTTGTACACTGACATGAGGTCACGCCCCCTTAACCATACGCAATTAATAGGGGAGACTGGGAATACTTGATCCCCACTTTTGTTTTCAGTTTCTTTCTCTGCTGCAAATCATCAGGTTTTTTTTTTTTTTTTTACTACGTGAAAAAGCAATTTTTTCCTCTATCTGACAGCCATTTTTTTTATTTGAAAGTAAACAGATAGTTTTAGTAAAATATTTTTTTTTTCAATAATTTCCTAAAGAGATCATGTGTCCCCACATCAAGGGATACAGGATCCCTTCATGGAGGATACATGATCCCACTGAGAAAATACATAGACTTTTCATTAGATCAACAATTTATTTATGGATTTTCGTTTTGCACATAATGTTTGTAAAGAATAACATTATTTCTAATTTTATTTATTAGATTGTAACAATGTAAACACAAAATACCATTGTTTTAAATTCCGTTAGGACATTTTAAAAAAATGTACACAGCTTTAATGACCTTATAATGCTTCTGATCAATTACTGATTCTCCATTACAGTAGTGAACAATATATTTTGTAAATAAAACTAACCATTTTTGTTTAAGGTAGCGTAATGAAGTTAAAATTACAAGAAATAAAAAAAAATGGATGACAAGCACAAAAATAAACTTTTTTGCTTATTGTCTTACAATAATAAAATTAAGAGTTTTATCAATCGAATTAAATTTTTAAAAGAGGGAAGAAAACTGTAAGTATTAATGTACTTATATAAAAACAAGAAAGCCTAGCATATGTTTTCAAAACCTGATAAGTCAAATGCAAACAATTCGCTCGTTGTAGTTCTTAAAGTTCCGCTCAACCCAACTGAATGTGTAAAGCTTAACGCATTTTGTCAATTTTTCAGGAGAAATAGATTGATTAAGCGTAGTAACTTTTCATTTTAGAAAACGTATTTCAAACTCTAGAAATCCAACTTTGCATTATATCCGCTACTGGGTCTACATAATGAGCAACTCACTTTTTTGTTGTAAATCAAAATAAAGCAAAATCATTGTTTTCCTTCAAATAAAGATTTGACATCTATCTCTATTTGTTCCAGCTCATTTGGCTTATCAGAACATAACTCATCAGTAGAGTTAGTTTATGTTTAGATCTTTGAGGTGTTATGTGGGTTACAAAGTGCGAACTAATATTTTATTTGTTTTTAGCATACTTACTGCAGTGATTGTTTAAATATATCACTCATACTGTAATAAATTTTATTATGTCAACATGGTTTTGAATGTTTAAAGTTAATGTCAACTAAGTAAACAACAGTTATATTGTTTAAATTGTGCTTATGTTGTCATATGGATACTTGATCCCTGGGATTATGTATACCTCTAAAGGAAGGGAATAAATATCCCTAATATGCGATTTTTGCAAACATACTGGTTCTATTATTAACAATCAGTGGCAATTTACTAAAAATATGTCTCAATTATTAAAGAATGTCTAGACTTTAACATTACACTTCGGTATTTTTTTAAGTTGTATATAACGGATAATGTAAACCTCAGAATGCTTTCCTAATGAAATTGATCTTGACTTTCAGACATTGTCTTTTCAGACAATCATTTCTTGAGCTAAAACATAATGGCTGAAAAAAGCAAAATGTTGCCAGTTTTTTTGTAAAAGTATAACTTTAATATAATTGTCAGGTTTCAAATCTCTGCCTAATGATTTTGGTACATTTTTGGCTGTGGGATCTAGTATCCCCAGTCTCCCCTACATGCAGTACAATAGAAACAAAAACTAGTTTATAAGTAAAATCTGGATAATTTCAAGCACATAATTTAGCATTACTATGCAAAACTTTATTTTGAACATAGTATTATTATTCAAACGTATAAAATCCAATACGCGACGAAATTAATACATTTTTTTATTTAAATTTATTTATTTATTTATTTTGAAGTATGTAATTTAGGATCTAGGCGAAGTTGAAATGCGCATCAGTCTCTTTTCCATTGTTTTAATATTCACTCATCATAAAATATTGAATAATTTATTGCTTGTTTTAATTTTTATTTTATCCTTTTTTACACTCACGCCTCCATTGAAATTTTTCCACGCTTCCCTAGGTCAAGAATAACTGGTTTTTTTCATTTTATCTAAAACCACTTTAGATGAGGGGTCGACTTTTGCACCATTTTGGTCCCACAACATCTTTGTATCCAACCTTGTTTCAAGTAATTTCAAATAAGTTATTTTAGTCGCTGGTTAGTATGTTGTAAATCGATTGATGATAAGTTGAGTAAAACGTTACTTAAGGTAAAACCAGAAATATAATGTATTTCACATATTCAAGAAGAGTTTATTGGGAAATATTTGCTGTAATTAACTCCATTTTCACACCTTACTTGTTTTAAAATCTGAATTAATTGTATATTTTTCATTTGTTGGATGAAGTAGTCAAACATCAATCAGGAAAAACATCTGAAGCAAGGACACCAGTTTCCTGCTACGTGGATTTTGCACACATACAGTAGAAAATCGGTTTTCCGGGCCCCGTTTATCCAAATCTCCGATTTATCCGGATTAACTTTGTAGTTTTAAAAATTTATTTACTTAAAAATTGGTTTAAATTATAATTAAAAGAATATAACTATAAATACACTAAATGCTCGGTACTGATTTTGATTAGACGTCAGCTTCTGCATAGAACACACAATAAATCTCATATAATTGGCCCCCAATCATCCGAATCTCCGGTTAATCTGGATCAAATTTGTAGCATTAGAAATTATATTTATTTTTAAAAAAAATTTCAAACTACGGTTGAAAAAACGGAACTATAATGACGCCAAAAATTCGGATTTTGTTTCAATTAAACGTGCAGCTCTTGAAAAGAACGTACAATAAAGCATAAGTCCTAATTTAAAAAACCATATTGCGTACTTTCGAGCGTCAGTCGGACACCACTGATACTGAACTATAAATGATAAAGCATTTGCGAGAAACGGTGCTATGTAGCTCTGTTACAAAGTTCTGTTACCGTTTACTTTACTAATAATAAAGTTGAAAGTCTGTGTCTCTGAATATCTGTCTCTGGATGTTTGTATTTCTGAATGTCTGGATGTCTGTTACGTGCATAGTGCCTAGACCGTTCGACCGATTTTCATGAAATTTGGCACAGAATTAGATCGTAGCATAACGGTGAGAACCACGGAGCGATTTTTTGGAAACTCGGTTTTGTTCTTTTTCTATTCCAATTTTAAGAACGTTTTACCGAGCAAATTATCACAGCGTGGACGAACAAATTATCATAACGTGGACGAACAAGTTACCGTAACGTGGACGAGCACAGTACCATATGCGACCATGCACTGTAAAAACAATTCAGAAACGTTACTGGAAAATAATAGGCAGCTGATGTGCCCAATTTCAACCAGTAGCATATCTTACAAAAACCAGGAACGTTTTACCGATAAAAATCAGTAGCCTTCCTAAATACTGAGAATCTCCACTGTTAAAGCCAGTAGTGAACCTTCAAGAAAAAATGAATAGGTTTAATATATTTGATTAGAACCTTCCTGGTTTACCAAGAAGGCTCCAGAAGCATTAGCGCAATCATTGCCAAAGCTGCGCGAATAATTGCAAGCAAAATCCAAACATATTCCTTGCCTGCAATTCCTGCCTCACAAAGCTGCAGCTATCCAGTGACTTATTTGCTCCCATTGGGAGCTTAGTCAATCCAGACAAGCCGTAATTAAACTAAAGCCGATACACGAAATAAGCACGCTCAGTCAACTTTTAAACTGATAGAAAAATAATCTTTCACCTCAGTAAAAAGTCTGCATTCGTGCATCTTTTAGAAATTCAGGAAACTTTTTTCCGAAAATGCTTGATTTTGCGGGGAAAAACCTCTGAAATCACGAAACGTTCCACGGAAATAACCAGTAACGTTTCGGAATTTTTTTACAGTGTGGGGAGCAACTGAACATAGCAAATTGGCGAGAAATTCTGCATCCATTATATGTAAATACACAGGCGAACCAAATGACCTTTTAATTTTCTACTACGAGCAAAGCTTTGCGGATAGCACTAGTGCTGTCATAAAATAAAAGTGCTTATTTAAGGATTTATTTTGTTTATTACTCACATTATCCGGATTTTCGTTTGTCTGTATTGTCTTTGTTCTCAGTTCGGAGAAACGAGGACATCCGTACAATTCTGGAACCAAAATGACGGATAAGTCAGTTCCCCTTATAGATTGGCTTCAACACTAACGAAGAGACGGTATGCACTTGTTTTTACAAAAAATAATTTGAAACGCATTTCTTATAGTTATTATTTACTTATTTATTTAAACCTCACCAATCACTAGCGTACCTGTCCTGGTGAGGGTTAAACCGGATATGATGATAGGGGGAAAATAACAATTCACGAGCGACCGAGTACTCGCTGATCGCTGGTGATCTCATGTATATTTATTGAGATGGCGAGGATCTAATTTTCCACAACTTTTTCGTTTTCGAAATATGCGCAATTTCAATGGCGTGAGTATCTTTAGTGAGATATGCAACGCTTATCAGACTTCCCAGTAGTCATTGGTCAGTCTCTTAAATAGCGTATTAGTTTTCAATTCTTGCATGAAATTATCAGGTGTCCAAGCGTAAAGTAATTGCAACTTGGTAACTTAAGAGATGCATTAAAATTTTCCGGATCCTTTTCAATTAACCGAGACTTATGCCATTGAAATAGACCATGATATGCTATATTTCAGTCGCGTATATCTCTAAACTATTATTTGTGTTGCGGTTTCTTAGTTTATCCTCAAAAGAGTGTTAGCTTTTAATTAGTGTTTCTACATGTATTGTAAATATTAAAACTAATTATAGTGAGGCAGATTAAATGTTGCACCTTATAGAAGGGGCAATTATTAATTGTTGAGACAATTGCTGATCATGTTCGTTTTGAAACGCGTTTTCGTTTTCATTTTATCACGTTAAGCTTGTTATTTAAAAATGAAATGTTTTTAAAGAAATCTTTTGGATAAATTTGAAACTTTTATAAATGGAAAAAAAAATCTCAAAAATTACGAATCAAAATTCGAAACAATTGCATGTCATCTGAATAATCTTTTAGCTTTTACTGTTACTGGACATTAAAAAAAAAAAAAGTAACGAAAAAAAGTTAAAGAACTCCAAATGCTGCATTGATAGACAAACTGTCAGAGTCAACTTGAGAAAACTTCGAAGAGCTTTCTAAATTTTTAACTTATAAAAAAAGTGCCACAAAAGATTCTTCAGTCTTTTTTTCCCTCCCGTTTTCTTCTTTCTTTTATTTCTTTTATTTTAGTAAATTTATTTTGAAACGTAATATTTTTTCTTAAAAAAATATTCATTTGAATTCTTTCTATAAAATGAACGTTTCCCTTTTCATTGCTGACTCCTTTTACGTAATGCATTCTATCTTTCAGTGAACATGCAAAGTTCATTTGTTTGAGATTAATCATATTTTAGTTTCGTTTTCATTTATTCACTTTCAGAGTTTTGTTTTTGAGGCATATTTGATTAAATACAGTTTCATATGATTGCTTTTTTTTTTTCGTCCTTACTTACTGCTATGTCTAATATATAAAAAAAGAATTATCGTTATTAAAATTTCGAATTTTGGTGGAGGTTCTCATAGAAAATTTTAAATTTGAAGCTCACTTAAAAATGAAGACAAGTTTTTAACTGCAACAAAAGACAGAATTTTCTGTGAATTTAAACGAATGCTTTTTTTTTTCATTGCTGTATATTCTTTTAATATGTTTTCTGACAATGGATATTTTACGACTTTTTTAGAAAGTGAGCTTTCTTTTGTAAATTTTCGTTTTTGTATTGAAATAATTACTTTTGACCATTCCCCTGTTGTCATGTAATGAACTTGATTATTAGTTACAGTCAAAAATCTACATTTTTGCAAAGAGAAGTAACTTTGAATCAGAAACAAAATAGAGTACCGAAATTTCTCAAATATAATAGATTTAATAAAAAAAACAGAAAAATAATATACTGTATCCACTGCGTAACAATAGAGCGCGAGCACCCGACAGGGTTAAGTTTTTGGCTGTAAGATCGAAAGTGGTTTTAGCTACTGCTTTTTGAGTAGTGTAACGTTCTAACTTTTAGCCAACGAGCAAAATTAGATTAACACTTACTTCAGCTTCACCATAATGTGGCGAGAAAGATCCCAAATATAGAATCCCCCTCTTATATTTCCAGCCATTTTCTCCCTTTTCGATGAAGAAGCACGTACTGTAGTGGTGCACTAACTCTAGAACTGTACAGTTATGTGGGCCTCATTTAAAATGTTAGAATGAGTGTTTTTTATTATTATTATTATTGTTATTAACTAATGCGTGCGTTACGGAACCAATTCTCAACCAAAGAAGGTAAAAAAAAAGTAAATAAATAGATAAATAAATAAATAAAATAATAATCATTTAAAACAAAAACCTTATTTTAGTTGAACACAAGAGGTTTCATAAAATAATTTCATGTTTTTGTATCAAATGCTCAGGAATAACAATATACCGTATAAAATCTCCAAATTAATGATTAATTCTTGTTTGCCTTTTAAATAATTAACTATTTATTTATTTAGAAAAGATTTAAATTCCATTATGTTGACAAAATGTAATCTGCAATCAATGTTCCATGTTGCTTATAAGGAATAATCATTTATATTATTCTACTGCAATTTCAATATTGATGCAAACAAAACTTTTCCTCGATTTGTAAATAAATCTTTCCTCAAGAAGAACGAAAATTTCCTAATCTGCGAAGCCGAATATTTTATCTTAAGAGGCTTGCAAAGGATAACGTTCATTCGTCAGACTCTGTCATCTGGACTGTAATCTGCTTGTAATCCCGATGGGCTGCCACTCTTGGCGCGCTTGGCGCATTGGTGGGCTACAAACGCCAGGATAAAAGTTTTCTCGCCATATAGCTTCCTTATTTTTTTTATCTTTTTAAAACTTTTATTGAAAAAATAATTATTATTGTCGTTATCATCATTATTTCTTTTATTGTTTGAAATAATTTTTCGATTGCCTTTTGAAATAATATGTTTTATTATTACAAATATAGGAGAGTAAATAACACATTTTTAAAAAAAGGCAAGTACAGTGATGGAGGGAGAAACTTTCGCTGCAGGGCTTTTTAGTTTTATATATACATATATATATATATATATATATATATATATATATATATATATATATATATATCGACATATAATCGACATATATATCGACATAGATAAGTAGAACGGTAGACACAGTCATAGAAATTGTTATTCATTGAAGAAAAAGTTATTTTGAAATGATTGTTCTCGTAAAGATCAAAGTATTTTGCAGTGATAAAAGAAGTTATTTATTTTTTTGCTTATGTAATGTCGCAGTTCTTAAGAAATATTCTAACAGTATTCTGACAAACACATACTATATAATTGCAGCACGAAAACGTAACGTTTATACATAGTGTTGCTCTGACATTGTATGCTGTATCCTTGACAGTGTTAACTGTTTAGGAGGGACAAATTGCACTGAGTTGAGTTTGGTTGCCTTCGTAATTGTTTTGCAAAAATATTTCAACTCAAATCTGTGCCAATAACGCGTTTATTTTCTCTCTATACGTCCCAAAAAGAAATAAAGATTGTCAAAGTTTCAACTTATCAGAGAAACACTGTACTCCCAAACTGGTTTTTATGCGTTGGATAGGGACCGCAAAAAAAAAAAAAAAAAAAAAAAAAAAAAAAAAAAAAAAAAAACATAAAAAAAAAACTTACTCGAAACTTCACGAGCTATAAAAAGTTGTTTTTGCAACACCGTTAAAAAATGCATTGGATAAGGTCCTCATAAAAAAGCCTCTCGCAGAAAAATAACCCAAAAACTTACGAAATAATCAGGAATTGCTTCCGAAATCAGAATTAACCAAGTGATGATAATTTTGCCGAATAGTCGGACAAAATTTCCCGAATAAGTTAAATTTTTGGGAGGTCACAGTGACCTCCCATCAGGGCGCCCCTGTCGTCACTAGAAGATACTACATCGCATTTGTTTTATTAATAATTTCATATAGTGAGTCCTAGCCTGATTGAAATTTTCATATACCGCACAAAAAATAAGACCACACAAAAACAGGTTTGAGTGTAAGGAGGAGAACCAACAAAAAATAAAAACATAATTAATTACACATACAGTTTTAAATCTCAAAGAAATGAATCATAGTCACAGTAACAATTATTTTTATGTATTCGTTATATAATATGCATATCTTATGGCTTATACATACTGATTAGGGATTTAAATACTTCTCCTTTCATACTCTGATAAAGTTATTAAATTAAAATTATCATTTCTTATCATGTATTTCATAGATGTCTAATGTATCAAAGTGTCATTCTCTCTCTTGTCACCACTGTAAGCAAAATAGTAGAAAGATGATATTTATAAGCCAACAAGCAATAAATTCTGAATTTTATGCTTTCAATTTCAATTTGTTGAACAACATGATGCAAAAATGCATTTTAAATTTATAGTCTATGAAAAGAATTGAATAAGTTCGTTCCCAGTGAGGTGCGTAATTATCTCACAATAGTTACCCATCAGAATTGCAATAAAATAAAATAAAATAGCAAAATGTTTAGTAGTTTAAAAGCTGGTGGCGCAGACAAAAATTGCAATGTTTAAATCTTCAAGTTGTTGAAAATTCCCCAGTGGAATCAATCTGAATTTACCATACCAGGTAAATTTTTTACAATAATCATCAACTCTCTTCGTTTTTTAAGCTAAATAAAATTAAATAATGCATGGAAACTGCATAATCAAACGTAACTTCCTTGTTTAAGAATATTTGTATGTGATTAGTTTTAGACTTTTAGTAATCAATTAGGTATTAATTCTGGAATAAAAATTTAACAAAGTCGTCATTCCTTCACCTACTATGCATAACGTGAGGGAATGGCTCTAAAAAGTTATGCATTCAAAAGGCTTTCTTTTACTTTAATTACATTCTTTTATAATTTCCTTATTCAAAAATATTTTCATTTATTTATTTGCTTCCTGTTTTTCATAATTATTCTAAGCATATTATTAACTTTTAAAACTGATTTATTTATTCAAATATTATGAAAACTGTACAGGAGGAATATTTCTTTTACACACACACACACACACACACACACACACACACACACACACACACTCACACACACACACACATACACACACACTACCACACACACACACACACACATACACACACTTACAACGGCATTGCATACGCCTGTCAATGAGAAATATTTTGACAATTTTTGTTTCGCACGATTTTTTTCCGTTCCTGGAACTCAAAATAGCCATTTTCAAGAGAATGAGCAAACTGTAAACGATGAAAAATAGGTAGCAATTAAAAAAATAAGATGAGCATGCACCCTAAATTTACAACAAATATAACTCCAACATGCGTCATTACTTTTATTGGTCATTAGCGTTTTTATACACGTACATTTTCAGTCTAATGTATAATGCAATATTTTATAAGTGAAATTATGTTAGGGTTTTTTTTTTTTTTTGATACATGTTAATTTGTACCTTATTTTCCTTCTTTCCTTTTTTGCATCAACAAACTAATCTTCAAAATGCGTCGTTGTTTTTTCAAAAGCAAGTATAAATATTCTTAAGTAATCAGGATCTTATTTCCTTACTCAGCAAGGCTATTTTCGGACTTCATGAAATATTAGCACATAGATTCTTTACACCTTAGTCATGCCAAAACCTAAAATTGACATTTCAAGGCATTCCTTATGTAGCGGAGAACGTTTTAATTTTTGTTTAAATTGTTCAGCATTTTAAATACAGGGTTAGCATAAAAGACTTTTCCGGTTTTAGAAATTTATATTTCGTAAACTATTACACTTAGCACTATAAATAATATAAAAAAATAAAGATAAAATGTCCAAGTTTTTTTCACTCGCAAATGTTCTATGTGTGCGCCTTTCGTAACGCGACACAAATCTCAAAATACATTTTGGAGTACATGAAATACACCGCCAGCTCAGTCATTTCCAGCCGAGGACTGCAGTTTCGTGCTTATTAGCAGTCATCAGCCCGGCACGAAACTGCAGTCCTCGGCTGGAAATGACTGAGCTGGCGGTGTATTTCATGTATTTCTGCTTTAGCCCTGGCTAATCGGCGGTAATTTACTGAACATTTTGGAGTGTTTCAATAGAAACTTTTCGTGATGCTACACATATGCGATCTTTCAGTTTACCCAATGTTTTAGGAAATGGTGGTGTATAAAAACTGTCCTTTACGAAGCCCCATAAAAAAAAGTACATGGGGTTAGGTTTGAGGATCTGCCCGGCTAAAGCTTAATGAATAAAATATCATCACCTGCACGGCAATCCAGCGTTGTGGAACGTCAGGAGTCCAGTGAATTGTGTGTGTGTGTGTGTGTGTGTGTGTGTGTGTGTGTGTGTGTGTGTGTGCGTATGAGAGGCAGGGACCCCCCCCCCTTGAGGATTTGGTTTTAACATTGTTTCCAATCCTAATACAGTAGTTAATATACGCGTAAGGATTGTTTTGAACAAAAAGAACCCTCTCCAGAAGGAATTTTTGGCTGCGCTAGTGCGGAACGTGCATGTTTAGGTAGTAACGTACTTTCAATAAAACTTGAACATCTTTATTTTTATGTATAAGTTATATTGGTAAGTGTAATAGTTAATGGAATATACATTTTTAAAACCGGGATATTCTTTCATACTAACCCTGTATACTAAAGCGCAACTGTAAAGTCTTGGAGGTGGAGGTTAAAACTTCCTGATTTTGCCTCTCAATTCACCTGAGTTCTTAAAAAGTTTAAGAATCTCACAGGAAAAAATCCTGATAGCGGCACAGGCAATCATCAAATCATTTTTTTTTTCATTTCTGAAGCTGTTATCAAGCCGCAGGAACATCTGAGACACCAAAATCGGTAAATGCCTCGCCTGGTGCTTGAAATTTCATTGAGATACCATTATAATATCAATAAACTTTCTGACACGAAAACAGTTTATCACTTTTATTTACATGGCATAATGTTTTTCTTGTATGTTATGTTTACATTTCTCAACTGAATCGTTTTCCAAAATTAAGCAGAAGTTTGAAAATCAAAAGAATATATTTTTCATTTCCGAAACCCTTATTCGTTTACAGTGCTTAATATCATCTGCTATCCAAAAAATAGCTTTACTAGATTTTCCTAGTCTGCTAATAGATTTTTCAAATATTGGAGAAGAGAAAATTAAAAATAAACATTTGATAAATAATAAATATATTATATTTCGTAAAGGAGCAAACGAAAAATTGTGTAAAGTTCAATTTTGAAGTCGAAGAGAAATTGAAGTTTACAAACATTTTATTGGATATTTTTTCCCCAAAAAGAAATAACCTTAATAATTTTTTAAACACAAAACCAACTTTTTAAAATTAATTTTAATTACAACTTATCTTTTGCGTTATGTTTACATTTCTTTTGTCAACAGCCTTTCAAAAGCAAGCCGAAGTCAGTGAACAAGCAAAAAAGCATATTTTTCATTCCTGAAGCTATTATCGAGAGTCCCAGGGAAAAGAAAGATATCTGATGCCTCTATCGACAAACCCCTCACCTGGCGGTAAAGCGACTTCGATCGATTTTCTCACGTGTGGGACTTCTTCAGTTCGTAACACTTCAAATGCAACAGCCAGGTTGATCAATAATTTTTCTCTCCCTGGATCTCTTAAGCTGCCGCACAGTCCTAGGCAACGTGGAGATAATGGTGTCAACTTACGGCACGAAATTTGTTTCTGCAGTCCTCTGGAAAGGTTTGATTGGACAGTAAAATAGAAGCGCCGGAACTTGTGATGAAAAACAAATAGAGGAAGATCGAAGAATAAGGATGAACCTCTTTTATTAGGCTTGCATAAGGTTCTATAAAGCACATTACAATTTGAGGCAATTGGCATCAAAGTCAGTTCAATTCATTTTTTTTTATTTATATAAGATACAAAGAACTATTTCACGATTTACCTACTTTTTTTCAAAGAAATTTATTTCTGTTTGAATAATCTTTGGTGCAAAACTCAGTTTTGTTTTCTTTTTTAAAACAGCAGTATTTTCGGATAAACTACAGATAAAATTATTATTTAGATATAGTTGTGTTTGAATTAAAGCGGTTGTTTTTTTACAATTTCATTTAAATTGATGTGGACCTCAATTTTAGGCAATGTATGAGCCTCTTAAAATAAAAAAGTGCTTAAATTATGCACCTTATTATAAAAGTGTTTTTGATGCTACCCGTGTGTTTTCACTGTGACCAGTCAGTAGAAGCATTTTTTGAGCTGATTTTTCAGTAAAACAGCTATTTGACAGCGGTTTTCGACCGGATTGAGAGGGATGCATTTCCAATCGATATTTGGTTGATCAACCAAAAAGGGTAAAATTTCCAAATAAAAGCACTTTTCAATGTCCGTGGGTTGCACTTATTTCTAATGTTAAGCGCTTGATTTAAGCATTGTTTTAAATACATTTCTTATTTAAATAAAAGATTACATTTGATATTTTAAAGACTTATAAAATAAATTAACATTACACACAAAAAATAGAAATGTAATTAAAATTAATTTTAATATCCTGTGCCACTAAAGTTATAAAAGTTACTTAAATAAAATCAAAGTAGTAGTTTTTCACTAACTAAAACAAAACAGTAAAATTTACCTAAAATAAATATCTAAATCATATTGAGGGAGAAATGCCTCTCTGCCGCACTAAAAGTTTTAATTCACTTGCCTTAGCACCCTAAAAACAAAGTTGCGTCTTAAAACGTAAAAACAATTACAGATCATCGTACATTTAACTTCAGACGAACTTTAGACGAACTAGTTATGCTACAGACTTGTAACAGTCTTTGAATAAAAAAAAAAGCATTAAAAATAAAAAAAAAACTTAGTTTTATGCAGTTGGAATCAAAAATTAGTGAAAAAGTGTGCTTGTTTTTTCGGTATGTTGGTGCGAGAAACGCAGATCTACGCCTTTTTCTACTAACGTGTTTTTCATTCATTAGAACAATCAACTATAATAAAAAAGTGCGTGCCATCAGGGATTTCTTTTTTGAGATAGTTAATCAATTATTATTATTATTATTAAGTGTTATTGTGATTATTATTTTTATTATTACTTTGTTGATTTTATTCTTATTATAATTGTTAGTATTTTTATTATTTTAATTATTATTGTGATTATTATTATTTTTTCTATTATTTTATTCTTAGTGTTATTATTATTTTTCTTCTTACTATTCGTACTATTTTCATCTCCTTCTAAATAATAATAATATTATTAATTTTTTTTATTAATATTGCTAGTATTATTATTATTTATTGCTGTTATTATGGTTTTTATAGTACTCATTTTCTTGCTTTTGTGATTTGCGCAAAGCAAATCATATATTGCTTAAAAAGTTACTTCAGGAAACTTAACTAGTGCTTATATATACGAGTTTTGTTACTCATAACCAACCCAATTGACGCAAACTCAAGAGGGAAAAAGTCCTATACTAACTAATTGCATCTGATTTTTTTTTTTTTTTTTTTCGCAAATAAAGTTATAGCGCCGATTTTCTTTCTATTTTCTAGCCATTTCTTTCAAAATAGATTTTTGTGTATTAATTTTAATTTCTATTTTAAGATACGGTAACTGAATAATGAATCTTACGCATAGAATGAAACTTAGACCTTTCTTATATCAACGCTACTTGTATGAAGTTATTTAGAATATGTTTTTTATTTTCTATTTATCTGCTTTAAAGTATATAGGCTTTAAAAAAAATTGTGTTAACAGTATCTTTTCTTTAATATTTCAAGTGCGCCCACTTTTTACTGCACATATATGCTTTAATCACGTTTTGAAGATTGCTTTTTTTTGCGGATATTCTTTTAAAATATTGCAATTAGTGACTATTTTGTGAATGGGTAAAATAATAAACGGATGAATTGATGTACATGCAAAATTACTATTTTTTTAGAGATTCAAAGAAACTGTACGGCTTAGAAATTCGAAAGAAAAAGAAACAGGACGTTCCCAAAGAATAATAAAACAACAATGTTTTACAACTTGGTGGCAATTCTTGATTGCAGAAATTATAATTTTCCAGAAATGAAAATGGTTTTTTTTTTTTTTTTTTCTGAGGCATCACCTGAGCAAAATGTTCCAACATTTTCCCGAACATACAACTTTTTTATCGCCCATTTCGTTTTAAAATTTGCACCACGTTACATTCTCTTTATAAAAGCACTTAGTTTTAACAGGACTTCAAACAAGCTCAAGAGAACTTTTACCGAAAAAATATTTCGTACTTGTCTCTCCTGAGAATTTGTATTTTGGCTTCAGAAACTGAACTGGGACTCCTCAGAGGAGATTTTAGCTCTGAAAAACGTCTTCGATGCCTCAAGTTTGAAACCGAACTTTTTCCTTATTGTAAATTAAGTTTACGCATTACGGTTTTAGCATCTGAATGTTTCTTTTATTCACTTCAAGTAACATACTTTATGCGGTTATAATACCTTCAAATGATCTTTCCTCAATTTAATTATTCTTGTTTTCATTTTCTAAGACGAGTACTTAAATAATGTTTATGTATATAGAGACAGTATTTTTTATCTTTTTAACTCGACTACTTTGAAAAAAAAAAAAAAAAAAAAACATCAACTTTTTAAACAAACAACTTTATTTCCTCAGAAACGTACTCCATAATTTTGCTAAATACGCTAGCAGACATTCTTTGAAAGAACAAAATAATCTTGGTAACTAAGCTGCTTTATCGTTATTTAAGTGTAATAATATTGTTTTTCTTGCAAAGAAATAACACAATATACTTTCCAGAGATTAGCTTTGTTGGAATATTTTGAAAGACGAACGTAACGTAGTATTTTTTTTTAATTCTGTGGTTTTTTCGTTTTTTAGAGTGTTTCGTTTCTAGATATTAACTTTCTATATTCGCCTTGGAATCTTCAAGTCTTCATTCAAAAAAATCCAAATTTCAAACATCTGAAAAAGGGTTTATATTAATTATAGATTGTAAAACAAATTACTAAAAAAAAGGGTTACTGCAAGATTTTTTTTAAATGTATCTCGCTATGTCAAACATTTCGTTTAAACCGTTAAACTCTTTTTTATCAGACTGATGTTTTTTAATTATGTATATTATTCAAAAGGTAATAACTCCAGCTTAAATTATAATTTGAGCAATTTGTTCTTTTTTTTTTTTCTTTTTTCTTTTTCTTTTTTTTTTTTTTTTTTTTTTTTTTTTGTTATTCAATATACGTAAACTGTTGTATGTTTTGAACCTAAATCTAAGGAATTGGTAAAAACAAAACACAAATTTACACTGTGGCGTTAGTAAAAAAAAATGAAGTGCATTTCTGATGAAAAAAAAATATAAACACGATATCCTGAGGATTTTGTTTATTAGTTTAAAAACATAGAGCGGGAATATGATGCATTATTTGTCACCAATATTTTATCTATGGGTGGCTTAGATCTTTTGTAATCATTACTACAAACTATGTTAAATATTTAAATAAATGATAATTATATTAACAAAAGTAAATGCTGTTCATATTGTTTTCAAAGGAAACATAAAAAAACGAAATGCACTGTTCAATGGTAAAAGTCTAGTTTTCAAACTCAAGTTTTAAAAAAAAATGTTCAAACTAATATTTATTAGCTTTACATCCGGCAGCAGCATTTAATGACATCGATTTTTGTATTACATATTTTAGTCACGTCATAAGGGTAATAAAGTCAATTAAAAATCATATAAGCAGTTTCAAAAGTTTCGGTTTCTCCTTTTCAGTTGCTTAAAAGAGCAGGATAAAATTTCTTATTTTTTAAGTTGCCCTAATAAATTTCTCGTTTATTTTTAAAAAGTGCATGGACGTTTGAACTAATACCCTCACTTGGTTAACCATTAAATTTTCATTAAAACTCTAATATTCTTAACAACTAGAAAATCGCCCGTCAAGGTATGACGAGTGAAAATTGCATTTCAGCGAAGCAATTGCCTGTTTTATGATACTTTGGTAGTTGAAATTTTAAACCTAACTCCAGTGGATTAACCCTGAACTACAGTAGATAGCTTTCATTGTTGACCACTTTTTCATTTCTTCATTCTTCTAAACTGATAGTTTTACCAGTAAAACAGTTAAGTTACTGGATACAGCTCAGCCTTGTCAAAAAAAAAAAAAAAAAAAAAAAAAAAAAAAAAAAAAAAAATGCATTCCCCTGCATATCAAACATTGCCAAAAAATATTATCAAATTATCATGGCGTATAGAGTTTCATTGTTGATAACGTCAGAAGCGTTACTCGATGATTTGTTTTTATGAATGTGATGATACCCACAGAAAACAGCATTCCTGTCTTTTAGATAATTTCATTACAAAGATTAACTAAAATTCTTTGCTAAATAAATGTTGAAGAAAAAAAGAAAAAAACATAAAAAAGCATAAGACCCAGGCGCAAACACATGTATACTAACTTCTGTACCGTAATTTCATAGGATTAACGCAACCATTATCACGAATTATGCACATTTACGCATCGTCGTAGTAAATATTGATTAACGTTATCGCTCTAACCTGAAACACTACAGATTTCAAGAACTTATCGATTGATGTACCTTCAGAAAGATTATGAAAGTTTTATCGAAACAAGCTTTTCTGTGAAGTTTCATCTTGAATACGTTAGTGGATAAATAATAAGAAACCTTATAACTTCGTTTCATTCGTTTTACTTTTTTTTTTAACTTATGAATAAAGAAAAGTAGCCTCAAAAGGGATTATTTTTTGCATTCTTAACATATGTTTAGACTGTTCATGCTAGGAAACTACTTGCTGTGTGTAGTTGTTTATCTATGGCGTAAACAAAATTGCAGCATATTGCACGAAAATGCTGCCCACATTGCTAGGCATAATTCATGTTACTTAAGTTCACTATATTTTGAAGCGACATCTGCTGGCATCTCATGAATCCTTGTCAAAAAAGTTTCCAGAATTGATAAAAGACGCACGAATGCAGACTTTTCACTGTTTTGAAAAGTATTTCAGCCACTAGTTTAAAGATTGACTGAGCGTGTTTATTAAGTGTTTCGACTTTAGTTAGAATACGGCTCGACCAGATCGACTAAGCTCCCAACGAGAGCGAACAAGTCACTGGCTAGCAGCAGCTCTTCAAAGCAAGAATTGCAGGCGAAGAATACGCTAGGTCTTAACGTGCAATTCTGTATTAGCTTTGGTCGAGGGTTTCCTGGGAAATTAGAAAGGATCTAGCCCATTCAGACGTGGCGTCCGGTATACCGGACATGCGCTTTAAGCAGCTGCTAATCATTTATTAATTGAATAAGTTACTCGATTTTTTTTCGTAGTTGACTCTTTACAGTCTGCTTATTATTATCCGTACAATATTTTTTTCATTTTGGGATTGACAACACAAAGAAATAGAGGTTGGGAGAATGGGACTGGCTCATTTTCCCAACCACGGATTTTCGTCGCAAAAGCAAGTTTTGTTTCTGTTTTTTTAAAATATATAATTTTATATTGATCATTTCAAATGCTTATATTATGTTTTATTATTAGTTAGAGAATATTTTACAAAGTAGTTTGATGTTTCATCGTTTTATTATCTGAATTACGTATTTCAATAACATATATGTCCGGATTAATGAACGTGTCGTAACTCTTTCAATTTCTTATCTATAAACTTGAAATTTTGTTTAGAAAA
The DNA here is from genome assembly GCF_026930045.1 of Uloborus diversus. Classification (NCBI taxonomy): domain Eukaryota; kingdom Metazoa; phylum Arthropoda; class Arachnida; order Araneae; family Uloboridae; genus Uloborus; species Uloborus diversus. Next base: position 137,040,906 of record NC_072738.1, read on the forward strand.
TACTCTTTACCATAGTACACTGTCTACCAAATAAAAATACTTTTGGTTAAATATTTCAAAATTCCGTCTGAAAGGGGTAAATAATTACAATAAACCTGCGTAATTTTTCTTGAAGGTTCTCGAGACCTGACTGGCTTTAACAAGAGAGATATCCCCATTCTTCAGAAAGTTTCAAGCATAAATTCAGGAAAGTTACTGATTTTTAGCGGAAAACGCTTCTTTCTTATGTTACTGGTAGAAATTCGGCATATCAGCTGGAACGTTTCCGAACTGTTTTTACGGTGTATATATATTTATTTTAGAAAAAGAAAGGGAGGGCGAAAAAAGACATACACATGCCTTTTACACATGACATACTAAAGACATACATGTATTAGGGTAAAAGTAGAGGTATGTAATTCCAGTATATAGTGTAAACTAGTATTGTAAAAAAGTGTATCAGAATTGTTCCTTAATCTGCAGGTAACATATCCGGGAAAAAACAGGAAAGTTTCCCCCTAAAAATGAGAAAATTTCGAGATATAAACCTAGAACCTTTCCAGAATTTTGAAAAACAATAAAAGCCAGTCAAGCTTCTGGAATGAATTAGGAACAGCAATTTAAAAAAAAACACCATTACAGAAAACCAAGGTTTTACAGTAGCAGCTTTAAGCGATTTAGTCTCAAATATTACAATGTAAGCAAATAATTTGCAATGAGATGTTTAATAGCTATTTTTTGTCTAAATTAACAACGCAAACTCAAAGTTTGAAAATTTTTCTTTTAATTTATGAAATTTTAATGAAGTGTCACTACTAATTATATCGCTTTTAAGTCAACACCCACCAGTAATGAAAGCTAACTTAAGTGTTTGAACTGTGTAAGTTTTGTGTCAAGAAAAAGCATTAAATTATTTTTAAGTCAATAATAGAGGTATGTAATTCCAGTATATAGTGTAAACTATTATTGTAAAAAAGTGTATCAGAATTGTTCCTTAATCTGCAGGTAACATATCCGGAAAAAAAAACAGGAAAGTTTCCCTCTAAAAATGAGAAAATTTCGAGATATAAACCTAGAACCTTTCCAGAATTTTGAAAAACAATAAAAGCCAGTCAAGCTTCTGGAATAAATTAGGAACAGCAATTTAAAAAAAAACACCATTACAGAAAACCAAGGTTTTACAGTAGCAGCTTTAAGCGATTTAGTCTCAAATATTACAATGTAAGCAAATAATTTGCAATGAGATGTTTAATAGCTATTTTTTGTCTAAATTAACAACGCAAACTCAAAGTTTGAAAATTTTTCTTTTAATTTATGAAATTTTAATGAAGTGTCACTACTAATTATATCGCTTTTAAGTCAACACCCACCAGTAATGAAAGCTAACTTAAGTGTTTGAACTGTGTAAGTTTTGTGTCAAGAAAAAGCATTAAATTATTTTTAAGTCAATAATAGAGGTATGTAATTCCAGTATATAGTGTAAACTATTATTGTAAAAAAGTGTATCAGAATTGTTCCTTAATCTGCAGGTAACATATCCGGAAAAAAAAACAGGAAAGTTTCCCTCTAAAAATGAGAAAATTTCGAGATATAAACCTAGAACCTTTCCAGAATTTTGAAAAACAATAAAAGCCAGTCAAGCTTCTGGAATAAATTAGGAACAGCAATTTAAAAAAAAACACCATTACAGAAAACCAAGGTTTTACAGTAGCAGCTTTAAGCGATTTAGTCTCAAATATTACAATGTAAGCAAATAATTTGCAATGAGATGTTTAATAGCTCGCAAAATTTTGAGCTGAGTCCCTTTCGTCGCTGGGATGCGAGGCGTTTTTAATAGCATTAACGTTTGGAAGAATAGAAGGCAAAATTGCAAGCAAATGAAGAGCCACAACGTTTAGACACAGCATTTAGCCCCAGTTTGGTGTTTTGTCAATCGAGGAGTACTTTTAAAAAGCTGAAGGTGAAGCACTTAAAAAAAAGCTGAGCATATTGCGGCACTGGTAGCTAACAATGTTCAGGAAATGTTTCGAAAATATACTTAGTTTTAACTGGAAAGTGGTGAAAACCCATGAAATTGCAGAATGCTTCCTGGAAAAAATCGATGATGTTTCGGAAATCTCTTTCTTACTGTGTAGGACTGCCTTCGTAAGAATAGTGCTCAGTTATTTTACCGCTTGCAATCCATCTGGTAAAATACCTAACCTTACGGTAAATCGATCAATTTACTCTTAATCCCTTAGGATTTTGAGCAATCACGAATTGCTTATTGCTTTCATTTGACTGTTGAATGATGCCGGTTCTCTTTATTTTCCCCCGCCTTCCTCATCAGCACCACCATTGATTAGTCCCTTCCGAAGCTGTTCTTCTAGCGAGCACCGTCTCCAGGTTGCGTCGATATCCCTCGCACACTTGTACATACACAAGCACACACACACCTGCACACACGCACGCGTACAAACATACATACACAAACACACACAAGCCTACATGCACACACATTACTGCTCACACATACACACAAACGCTTACATACACGCGTGTATATACACATACACACGAAAGCCTACGCACACACACACGCGCGCACATACACAAATACGCGCCTACACAAACACACATGTCTACACGAACTCACACACGTGTTACACGCTCGTGATTGCGAAAAACATAATTTGAACTCAGTATGCTAAACATTTAAATTACATTTCTTTTTTAAATTAATTGTCGCTTTTGTGCGCTTTATGAGTGTCGTGCTGTGTTTTTTTTTTATTTATACAACAAAAAATCTTGGGGTTTCTAAAAGGGTTGTAGGAGTTATCTCCGCTACTTTGTGTGAGAGAGTTTTTTTTTTTTTTTTTTTTCCGGGAAATTGTCACCTCTTTCAGTTTTTTCTTAATAATCATTATTTTTTTCGTAACTTGAAGTTTATATTTTATTATCATTGTTGTTGTTGATGTGTTCTCAATAAACACTAATGATAATGGATGCCATGGGCTGGAGAGGTTGTATTTATTTTTTGTATTTACAGTAGGCTGGAGAGCTCGCTGACGCTCACCAACCTCCGACGATTTTTTCGCAATCTTATTTTATTCGCTAAGATTTAACTCGTCTTTGTAAAAGAATCAGATTAAAAACGTGTTTCAATTTCCGTTTTGAGCCCAAGTATAGATCTCATAATTGGAACACAATCCCGTTCCCACCCGAAGACAAAAAAAAAAAAAAAAAAAAAAAAAAAAAAAACTTGATAGAAATATGCATTACAAGGATATTTAAAATAAAAAGCGCTTTAAGAGTATCCCTTTTTTACGCTCCAAACTAATATGTACTACCTAGCACTACTATAGGTGCTAAGATGCTCCTGAGCATTGAAAAATAGCAGTTTTGTGCGTTTGAAAAGGCGCTTTCAAAATCGAGGCATCCAGTGATATAGTTTGCTCTTTCGCTCCATGCTTAAATTAAGTTGAGCCTAGAAAACATTCCTAAAATATAAACCCTTATATCTGTTGTTCTATTTAATTGAAAAAATTGGAACATGTTTTATATGATACAGAAAAAAATCTCTTACGAACGACATAGAATATTGAGGGGTGTGGGAAATAATTTATCTCTTTAATAGGCAATATACGTTAAATTTTAGCTTAAAAAATTATTTAAAAAAAAATAATTCGAAATTTCGAATAAAAGCCCCTAGGTGCAAACCTCCGGGACAAAAGTTAATCTTTTAACCCTTTAATATGCCATTTACGTTAAATTTTAGCTTAAAAAATGAATTTAAGAAAAAACTAAACCGAAATATCGAATAAAAACCCCAGGTGCAAACCTCCGGGGCTCGAAGTAATTTTTACGAAACTTCAAGGCTGTAGGTGATATGAGGTCTCCTGAACGCATTTATAGCCTAAATATTATTTGTATGAACAAAGCAAAATGTAACTTCCGTTCGTAAATTTGTGCTTGCAGAAACAGATTACAAAAAGTATGCCAAATAACAAAAACGAAATATAAAGATACCACCGTGTTTACCATTTGCTTACTATTCAGGAAAGCGCATCTTTATTCTGGTCAATCAAAATGTTGATTAGTTTCCCGTTTGCTTGAAAAGAGTCTGGACAAGATTAGGGACTTTACCGCTAATAGCCTTTTAGTGAAGATAAATAATGCTCCAAAGCACTGAATAGAAAACCAGTAATTCCCCATAAATTCGCCTATTGTTTTCTATATTGTATGGTTTAATGTATTTTGTAAATGTATTCTTGTTGGTCTCAATCACTATTGTATTTTTGTTGCCTAAACATTTTAAATGTATATTTATTTAACAATTTTATTTTTAAAAAATCTGTCAAGCATTATTAGACGGATGTCACCACAAATTGATAGGGATCAAATTTAACAATCCTGGAAATTTTAAAATTTCAACATAAAAATACGAATTAATTAAAGATAGTATGTGTACATAAAAGATAAAACTAAAACCCAAGGTTGTTACAGTTTAAATGAGGGAGAGGAAAGGGATTTTTTTTTTTCAAATTGGCTGGGGAAAAAATTTTACGAACAAAATGGCAAGAAATTAAGTAACATATAATATTAATAATACTGCTTCTATAAGAAATGTTACAGCTCCTCCTTTTACATATTTTTCTTTGCAAGGAAGTGCACAGCTATAGTGAACCATTTTTCTTACACTAGGGTGTTTTGAATAAGAAATTAAACTTAGCGCTTGGCAAACCTGATTTTCTACAAATCAATAATATGGAAGACGTCGTCTGCTACAATCAACGCCGTTGCTACGATACCCACCAGTCACATGGTTTGGTTTGTGAGCAGCAAAAGGGTTGCAATAGCTTGGTCTGCTCCTATTATTTATCTGTAAGTAAAACGGTTGCTTTTGAAAAATGAAATTCAAATTCGTAGTCTTCAGTAACATTTTGCTCTATAGGTGCTTAAATTGAGTTAAGCCTAGGACTTTCGCTAAAATAGAAACCCTTATATCTACTGTTGTCATTAATTTAGAAAATTGAAACAAGCTTTATTTGATGCAAGAGAAGAATCCTTTTTGAACAACATAAAACACTAAGGGGTGAAGGAAATATTTCATCCCTTAAACAAGCATTTTACGTGAAATTTTAAATTAAAAAATAATTACAAAAAAATGAATTCGAAACTTAAAATAAAAATGGGGTTCGAAGTAATTATAAGTAATTATTAACATTTTAAACTCATTTGGCAAACATTTCAGGTTGTTTCACGTTTATTAGTGGTCTCATCTGAATCAAAGACCATGTCCTTCGCTGTGTTGATCTTTAGCATAGAGAGAAGACACATTAAAATGTATTTGGGCAGGTAAACGATAGCAGTGTGGGCCAGGCCCTCGAGGGGGATTAATATGGGCCCCCTTACAAGCAAACGCTAATCAGTTAATCAGTTTCCGATAATTTTTTGAATCAGAGGTATCATCAGAGAGAAAATGAATCATGATCTCTCAGGAGCTTTAATTTAACCTTACCCTCATGACAACATTAATTAAAGTTATTAGTCAAACTACGCTCATCTCGTCCAAATAAAGTACCACAAAACTGACACTCTTGATTCATTGATCCACAAGGATGTTCTGTACGTTATCACGAATACAGACACCTTTCTAGGTAATCCCAACTCGATAATATTTTCTGACTACGTTCAATTCTTTGCCTAGCATTCTGACGTACATACTAAGCTGCGGCACTAATATCCATAGTGAAACACTAAATAAAATAACATGCTGTTCAAGCTTTGTAACTTTAATTTTAACTGTAGGTGGCGCAGTTGGGAAACTGATATACATATATATTTGCATGTCTGTTTAATTTGTTTTTCTTGCTGTTGTTTTGTTTCTTCTGAGTTCTTGTACTTAGTTCATTTAGCCTTGTTTCGAACTTTATCTCTTGAAATCTTGAATTGATATAGTTAACTTTAATTTCGTTAGTATTATTTACAAAAGCTTTAGTTATAGTTGCTTGTAACATTTTAAGTAAAATAAAGGATTTTTTGCGAGCTTTTTGAGTTGTGGACAGAATTGCAAATTTTCTGAAAATAGCACATGTTTTTGGTGCGATACACATGCAGAAACGAAACAAATCAAAAGAGAAAATTGGCGAGAAATGACACCAATTCCTATGGAGCACCTAAAACATAAGAAATGTGATTAAAAGCACTAAATCTATAGGTAGAAACATAGCAAGACAAAGCAGAAAACTTGCGAGGGGAGCGATAGAGTACGCGGAGATGCAATATCCAACGTGGCTGGTAAACATTATGTCCGTTGTCAACGACGAAAAAGAAATACACCCTCCCTTCGGTAGTTTGAGCACTATATACCTTATTACCCCGCATTATGCGGAATGCCGGAAAATTCGAGGTTTAATTTGCAACAAAACGAAAGTAAATTCCCCTATTAAGTTCCAATCAGAAACCAAGCTATTCTAAGAAACAAAATAAAAAATACCGAAAGTAATCTTCTTTCAATAAAAAATGTGTATGCATATAATATGTGCTTGTTATTTATGGTAGGTCATTATTAATGGATTTAATTATATGCCAATAAAATAAACAATTCAGAAACAATCATCGTTACTGCGATTTGTTCATATTTTTTTTAAATAAATTATTTTAAGTTCCTTTTAGAGAGGTAAGTTAAATTTTTATGCATTGAATAGCTATGGTAAATTCTTTAGCACACTGGTTTATGGGCGGTTAATATTTACTGCTAAATACTTGCTTACTTAGTTTTAATTTAATTTTTATATGATTATTTGTCATTAAACAATATTTTTCCTGTTAAAATAACAAATGAAATAGTTAGTATAATTTTTACAAAACTAAACTGTTTTTGAATTCTAATAAGATATGTACTGAACTTATATTCATTTTTAAGCTGAACATATATTTTTTATAGTATTTTTTACCCCTAATCTCAGTTTTTTCGGCATGTCGGAAAGGACCAGGCAAGTGTTATTGAAAATCTGGTGACCACCGAATTTATCGGCATGCCAGATAATGCGTCTTAATACGGTATATAGATTATTTAAGTTACCATTACACTGTAAAAAAATTCCGAAACGTTCCTGAGTGTTTCCGTGTAACGTTTCGGGATTTCAATGGTTTTTATCCACTTCCTGGAAAAATCAAGTATCATTGTCAAATGCAGACATCTCTCTAGTGTAAAAAATATTTTTAACTCCCAGTTTAAAGATTAACTAAGAGTATTTATAAGGTGTATCAGCTTCCGTTAAATTACGGCTCTTCCATGCTGATTGAATTCGCAGAGGGATTAAATAAGTATGGACTACGTAGCTTTGCAAGAATTGCAAGCAAGCGAGATGCTTAATACCTGCAATTCTGGCTTAGCTTCGGCCATTTTTGCAATATTGCTTTTGCAACTGTCTTGATTAATCAGGAAGGTGCCAAGCTGTTATATTATCGCTACCTAAGATTACTCTTAAGTTCTGCGGACACAACTGGCTTTAAATGGGAAGATTTCTGGATTTTTCAGGAAGGTTACTGAATTTTAGCGGAAAACGTTCCTGGTTTTTGCGAAATATGTTACTGGCAGAAATTGGGCACATCAGCTAACTTTATTTTCCAGGAACGTTTCTGAATCGTTTTTACAGTGTAGCTTTTTAAAAGTCTACAAATTGAACCGCATAAACCGGATATTTGGATAAACGAGGGCAGGATAACAGTTATTCTACTGCGTCGAGTTGTCTGCAAGATAATTGATCGATTTAAAGTTCATTATTCATTTACAGCATCTAACATCAAAAAAATATCTCTTAAGAATTCAAAAAGTAATACATGATATTTTAGAAATTTGTCAGGATAATTAAGCGAGATATAACAACTAATGATAGTGAAAATATTCACATTTTAATTGCTTATCTCTTCGTTCTGAAAGTAATTTGAAAAGTGAATAATTTTTCGTATCCACTTTCTCGTTAGTTACCTTTTATGACTCTTAATTTTGCAGTTAATTCCTTTTTTAGCGACTTGGCACATTAAAAATGAGAGTAAGTATTTTCGATTTGAACTTTGAAAGTAATGATCATCTATTTAGCTCTTTAAATAAACATTTTATTCATTTTCAAATACTTCGTTTCAGCTTTTGAGGTGTTTTGCAATCATAAATTTCACCCGGTTGTTTTAATTCAGTCCCTATTTGTCAACATATTAAATTGTGTTTCATGTGGGTACTAAATTTGCGAAACACATTTTGAGGGAAGAAACTTTTATCTTTTTTTTTCAGGGCGAGTATTTAGAGCTTTTATATTTGTAATCAAATTGTACCAAGTGAAATTGAAAGGAATGTGACGTTCATATTTTGTTCAGTAACAAAATCAAAAAATGAACTGATATTTAATGTTTCATTTGTAATTTAAAAAATGCAGTGTAAAATCATTTGTAATTCAACCCCCCCCCCCCCAAAAAAAAAGAAGAAAATAATTGAATTTTTGATATCTTGAATTCTTATTATGCTTTTTGCAAGGACGAGTGTGCTTGTATCAGGGCGTGTATGTGTGCATGTAGGCGTGTGTGTGTGTGTAGGCATGTTTTGTAGGTGTGTATTGTGTGCGTGTGTAGGTATGTTTCGTAGGAGTGTGTGTTGTGCATGTAGGCATGTTTTATATGTTTGTGTTGCGTGTGTGTGCGTAGGCATGTTTTGTATGTGTGCGTTGTGTGTGTAGGCTTCTTTTGTATGTGTGTGTTGTATGTGTGCGTAGGCATGTTTTGTAGGTGTGTAATCTGTGTGTGTGCGTAGGCATGTTTTGTATGTGTGTGCTGTGTTTGTAGGCAAGTTTTGTATGTGTGTGTTGTGTGTGTACGTAGATATGTTTTGTAGGTGTGTGTTGCGTATGTGTGTGTTGTGTGTGTGTACGCGTGCTTGTGTGTAGGACATGGACGTTGCCACACAGGAGGAGACTATTCCGGAAGACAGAGCTGCTGGTGGTGGCCCAGAACCAGAAGAGCGGAACCTGGAGACAGTGGTACTCGCGGAGGACTCGAGGACAAGAATTCTAAAAACAGACGAACGTGGAAGTCATTCAACTGTCATGTGAAAGCTAAGCAATTCATGACTGTTCAAATATCTCATAAAACCGCGCAGAGAAAATAAGTTTAAGGGATTGTCCATAAATGAGTTTACACTTTTTTATTCATCACTTTTTACCCCCTCCACCTTTGTAACAAAATGTCAAACTTCACCCTACACCCTCTCCTACCCTTGCCCCATGTCACGCAATATTACACAAACACATTGTTAAAATAATACGTGTTGTCACTCTTCTTGTTACCCTCCATTTGTTTCAAACTATTACAATTTAAAGAACCCCTGTCCCACTTAAAGCGTGACATCATTTATGGACATCCCCTTAACGAGTTTAACTCCATCTCAGCAATTAAAAAAAGGGGGGGGGACTCAATGGGCCTATCACTGACATGCTTTCTTTGTTCAGTGATCATTTGTTCGCACATTTTTTTGCACATTTTAGATAAGCGTTCTATCTACAGCTTAATAAATGCGAGAGATAGTTGCTTTGCTTTATAATTTACTATAGTAGCTAATAGTTAATAGGGCACTGTAAGAAAATTCCGAAGCGTCGCAGGTAATTTCCGGGCAACGCTCCGGTTTCGCATGATTTTTCTGCGTAAAACAAGGATATTTGCGAAGCATTTTCTGAATCACTACAAATTTGTTGAATGCAGACTTCCCACGGTTGTGAAAATCATCTTCTGCTACATGGACGAAGATATACTCAGTGTAATTGTTATTAGGTGTTTGCTGAGATAAAATGCCGGTCTTTTCGGTATCAACGAAAAATAAAAAATAGTATTTAATTAAAGAGTTTTCAATTTTACTTATTAGATATCTACTGATATTTTCAACATAGGTTTCTTTTCCGATGAGACAGTACCGACATCCATCTCTTTATGCAAAAATTTGGCTTCAAAAGCACGAATAACTTATTCCAACCATCGATTACAGCAACATTTTTTTTTTTTACTTTTGAATTCACACTATTGGATTTCGAAAAAAAAAAACGTTTCTATTAGTATAACAAACGACAATTTGTTGTCACCGGTAATGTTTTGCTGTCCTGCTTCGTTATTTTGCTATACATCTGACGAGATAATAGCTAGCAATTATATAGTTCCTTGAAAATTTGTATGAGTGGAAAGGCATAATTAACTGGAACATGTTTTCAGATACTTACATGATTGGAGGGAATTTCGAAAAGATCGAAAATGAACAAAATAAACTAACCAAAGAAAAAATATAAAATTTTTGTTGAGTTCACCGTAAATGTTATACCAAGGTGTTAATTAAAAGCAATCAAAAAGCAATCCTGATCAAAAAGTAATGGTAGAAGATCATGTTAATGTTGGAAAAGAATTGTCTCTGGAAGAAAAACTACTAATACCAGCTAGTATAAATGAAAAAAAAAAAACTTATACACTGGAAAAACGACTCAGAAACGTTCCTGGAAAATAATAGGCAGCTGATGTGCCCAATTTCTGCCAGTAACGTATCTTGGAAAAACCAGGAACGTTTTCCGCTAAAAATCAGTAACCTTTCTGATATTAACCTTGAAACTTTCTGAAGAAATGCGAAATCCCCCCTGTTAAAGCCTGTACGTCTCTAGAACCTTCTAGAAAAATTAAGTAGGTTTGGTGTTATTGATTAGAACCTTCCTAATTTACTAAGAAGGGTCCATAGAAATCAGAGCGACCACGGCCAAAGCTATTCAAGAATGAACCAACCATATCGCTTGCCTGCAATTCCCGCCTTGCAAAGCTGTAGCTATCCACTGACTTTTTCGCTCATCATTACGAGTCTAGTCACCCGGAATAAGCCATAAACATCACAAGGCCGATACATTTAATAAACACGCTCATTCAATCTTTAAACTGGTTGCTAAAAATATTTTCCACAACAGTGAAAAGTCTCTACGCGTGCAACTGGTAGCGATTCAGGAAACTTTTTTGTGAAGATACTTGTTTTTGCGGGGAAGTAGGTGAAAACGTGTGAAATCCCGAGACGTTACACGGAAATAACCAGTAACGTTTCGGAATTTTTTTACAGTGTATAAAAGAAACACACACACACGCAAAAGATGTATCCAAATCTATTGCACAAGAGATATAGATTGAGAGATTTGAAGACTAAGGACTTTGAAGACTTGGAGGCGATAAGAAAAGGTATACCACGCATTTTTAATGGGACCATCGGTCTACCCGAATTTAGAAACAATATTTTCAACTACAGGAAAACTATGCACAACAATATATAAGTTCTAGGCTTAATAAAAATTAAAAAGGTGCAAAAGATTTTTCCGCCGGTATCATGTTTTTAAAAATACTGAATACCGGTATTGCATTTTTGTTCCGATATTGCAATGGGGTCGTTTCCAAAATTTTAAAAGTATTTTTTTTTCTGAAAAAGCATGCTTAAAAACATAGGACCTGACCATTTTTAAAGTAATTTGTTTAAGTCTAATATTTTTAAAAAGTTACTTAAAATCGTTGCGCTTTCATTGTTTACACTTCTGTCGTGTGGCATCACAAATGATGAAATGTCATTCAATGTTGCCATTCACAGAACAAAATATTTAATTAAAATCCTTACTCACGTGTATTGGCAACGATATGGTTGATAGCAAGCGAAGAGCGCAATTTTAATTCGCTGCTTGATTATCATAAGGAGAAAAATGCGCCAAATTGCATCATTTGTGACGTCACAAAGACAACGCCTTGTTTCAAAAATTGGACATTTAAAAAAATTAATTCATAAAAAACTGTTGGGAAAATAAAAGTATTTTCTGGGTCCATGTATTTTTTTTTTTTTTTTTGTCCATTCTATCCATTTTAATGATTAAAAGTAGTACTTTTGACTGAAGGAAACCTCCCCATTAACAGCTGCGACACCTTCATAATTTACCAGTAAAGCTCTTAGAGTAAAAATAGTCGAAACTGAGGCAGAATTGCAAAGCAACTACTAAGTAGTTTACTAATTTTCAGTCCAAATCATATGCATTATTGCGAATGAAATAGGATAAATTCTGAAAAAAAAACATATACTTAATGGTAAATACAAACTAAAAAAACAATTAAAAATTTATAAATTTTTGACGCATAGGAAATGTGCAATTTCGGTCACAACAGAGAGATGCGTATATGATCTCCGAATTTATTTGTCGGATGCAAGTATTAAAAATAGCTACTCAATATTATTTTCTACCGTCAAATAAAACTTCACCCATATAATACAATAATGTATTTTTGTTATTTTTTCCTCTGATTGTTTTTTGGAATGTCTTCCAATTTTTTCGCTTAATCCCGAAATTCCAATAATCACAGTATAAAAAAAGGATTTTCTCACATCTCTGTTTCACAGTGTAAAAAAGATTCATAAACGTTCCTGGAAAATAATGGGCAGCTCATGTGCACAATTTCTGCCAGTAGCATATCTTGCAAAAACCAGGAACGTTTTCCGCTAAAATTCAGTAACCTTTCTGTAATTATCCCGGAAGCTTCTTGAAAAATTCAGAAATCTTCCAGTTAAAAGCCAGTCGCGTCTCTAGAAAATTAGACTAAACTTAACCTAAAGATTACCTTCCTGACTCATCAAATAAGTTTCAAAAGCAGTGTTGCAAACATGGCCAAAGCTAAGACGGAATTGCAAGTAAGTATCAAGACTCTTACTCACCTGCAACGCTGCGTAGTTATATGAACTTATTCGCGCCCATTGGAAGCTTAATAACTCTGGACGGGCCGCAGTCGAATTGAAGCCAACGCACTTTATAAATACGCTCAGTTAATCTTTAAATGGGAGATAAACATGTTTTTCTCAACAGAGAAAAGTCCTCATTCGTACAAATTCAGGAAACTTTTTGACAATGAAACTTGACTTTCCCAGGAAGTGGATAAAAACCATTGAAATCCCGAAAGGTAACACAAAAATACTCAGCAACGTTTCGGATTTTTTTTTTTTTTCCACAGTGCACTTGGAACTATTACAACAAATTGCAAAAAGTTCTTACCTTTTTTCAATGTTCCAAAGTAGTTAACTTATTTTCATCTTCACTTTCTCTTCAGTTAAAATTTTATGGCTCCTAATTATGCTTTTTACACTCTTTAACTGCAGAGTAAGAAAACATAAATAATTCAGATTTAAGTTAGAAAATAATGGGTCTTCTTTTCATAGAAATAAATAACTGTGTCGTTAGTTCCTGGCGCTCATTTTTGCTGTTGAATTTTTCAAAAATTCGTTCGTGTTAAGAAATTTTGTTTCTTTATTTTTTTCTTTGTACTACAACTTTTAAACGAAGTCTTTTTTTTTCGTGCATAATTACCTTGTTTCTTTTATTTTCGTTTGATTTAAAAATATATATATATAATTGTTTTAGAATTATATGTGGCATTGAGAAGCAAAGGAGTGTAACGGTGTAAGTGGATGTTTTAAATTTTTATGCAAAACGAATTTATAGTTTAGATCCTTGATAGGTTTTAACTGAAAGTTATTCTAAACAGGGTTGGGTTTTGGACTGTCCAAAACTGGTTTAGGACAGGAATGGTGTCCAAAACTGTCTAATACTGTCCAAAAGTGTCCGAAACTGTCTTAAACTGTCCAAAACTAAGCTGATGCTAAAGGAGTGTAATCTAATTAATTCGTATTTACTGCAATATTTATAATGCATAAATATAAATATTGATGAGGTCAAAATAATGTGTATTTGATAGTACGTTTCTCTGAAACGTTCATTTTAAAAACATTTTACTTAAAAAAAAATGCCAATATCTGTTACATAAAAACTTCCTTGTTTAACAGTTGGTAGAGTTCTTTAAGAAAATTCACAACACTACCTAGACAACTAATTTCAGTTACATTTGTAACTCAAAAGAATGTTATTAAATGTGCAATATTTAGGTGCAAAAAAAAAGCTTAATATTTTAAGTGGTTTTTGCAAATAAGTTTTGCATAATGTTTTAACAAAAATTATTTTTCAAATCATAGAGTAAAGAACAAGAAATCGATGGTTAAACACTTATATTATTAAACTTGTGCTATTCTTTTTTTAGTTCATAAACTTAATATAATGCATTCTGTAACTACAAAAAAAAATGTTCTTTATTGCATTTAAGCCGATTATTGCGGTATAGTTTGAAAACTTTCTTTTGCATACATGCATAAATGTCGAAAAATTTGGTAAATGAAAAAAAAAAATTGAAATTTTTAATGAAGAATTCAATTTTTACTTAACTAGATTAAAGTCAGATGCATAAATAAGTTACCATACTTGTATGCTCACCTTGAATAAACATATTAAATAGTCAAAAATATAATGTTGACACATTTTGTTCCGTTTTTGATATTTTCTCATAAAATATGGTTTCTCAAAATTTGGACACATTCGGACACAGAGGTTTTGAACAGGATGAAAAAAACCTCTCGAACATTGCTTTCATTTGCACACATACATAAACATAGAAAAATTTGGTTACTATTATGAAAAATTACATAAATAAATGAACTCATTCATACAAATTGAAATTTTCATCAAGAATTCAATTTCTATGTAACTAGATTAAAATCAGCTGCATAAATAAGTTGAATGTTCTCATTGGATAAATGTTCAATATAAAACAATAAAACATTACTTTGATACATTTTATTCTGTTTTTGATGATTCCTCACACAATACATGCTTTCTAAAAATGTAGTTTTGTACACTTTCGGACAGTTTTGGACACTAGGGTTTTGGACAGGACGGTAAAAACCAGGGTTTTTACCATGTTTTTTACCGTTGTATCCAAAACCTTACCAACCCTGATTCTAAATCATTATGTAGAGCAGCATCCACCAGGACTACTAGATTTACCTGCAGTCCCAAAACAGAGGAAAGGATCTTTTACCATATAGCAGGTGATCAAAAATTCATGTAGACCATCTTCATATATATGAAAGCGAATAATCGAGTAACGCTCCCAGTGGTGTAGCTAGGGTGAGCTGGAGGGGCGGTTCGCCTTGTGCTACATACTTTTAGGGGCAGTGATTTGGCATAGTTGACGTGGAAAAAAATCTAAATAAGGGACTCATCCTTTAAATATATTACTGGAGACAAGAGAAAAAAAACCTTTTGAAATGAAGGTTTTGGTGTGACTACAAGTGCGCTTTTCTGTGTTTAAAGTTAAAATATTTCCGAACTGAGCCCTAAATCTTTCTCATTCCCTTAACCTCTTCTAAGACGGACCTAAATTATATTTTTATAACTCAAATTTTGGAAAATGTTCAAGAGAATACCCTGACTCAGTAACGTCACCAAAAGCTAAAACTGACTTCAGTTTTGACGAAGATTCGGGAGAGAATCCCATTTTCTCAACCTTTAAACTGCGATTTGTAATTTATCTGAAATAGGTGGCTGACACCCCCCCCCCTTTTTTTTATAGAAAGAATACGGATTAAATTAGTTTCCTTTTTCTTCCTTAAATGAAGTTTTCAACTTTAAGTTCAATAATTTTCAATGGTTTAATTTATTAGAAAGGATCTCAATGAAAGGGTGGCAAATAGGGAAAACCACCCCGAGCGGCAGAAGCCGTAGCTAAACCATTGAGTTCTCCTGACGTCACCAACAATGAAACTTGCGCCACGACATGCTAATTTGATAATATTTTTTGGTAATGTTTGACGTGTAGGGAAATGCTTTATTTTGACGAGGCTGAATTGGATCCGGTATCTTAATGTTTTACTGGTAAGACTGTGTCATTTCAGGGGAATGATGGCGCGAAAAAGTGGTCAACTATGAACGCTATCTACTGGAGTTTGGGGTTCATACACTGGACTTAAGGTTAAAATTTCAACTATCAAAGTATCACCAAACAGGCAATTGCTTCGTTTAAATGTAGAAGCAATTTTAACCCGTCATACCCTGACGGGCGATTTTCTAGTTATAAATATAAAAGAGACATTCAATAATTAAAAAGACAAATTGCTGAGGAGGAAAGACTGTTGGTAGTACATGGTTTGATACATTTGAGATTTTAAGCTAGCCTCACTGTAATGAGCTCTTATCAGCATATTGACAGAATTTTTAAGTTTATAGCCTCAAAATTAAAATGAAAGATGTCTTGCGTTCTTGAAAATTCCCCATTGGTTAAAAAGTTTTTTGATTGCTGGAGGTGTAAAACCAGCTAATGTATTCTGTAGAATGATTAAAGAGTGTGGTGAAGGTTAAATGAACCGTAAGATATTTTACAAGTTGATTGAACAGTTCAAAAATGGTCGGCAGTCACTGTGTGACGAACACAATTCTGGCCGACCTATTGAAGTTTCAGCTGGCTCACTTCAAACTCGAACTGATGTCATTATTCATGCAGACCGCCGTGTCACGGTAGAAATGATTGTAGAAAAGGTTCAAGTTTGTGTTGGTTCAGTTTATACTCAGTAGAGAAGTGTTATTCACCAACAATACAACGAACGTCCTCACGTTGCTCAATTAACCCATGAAAACATAGCTTAAATTGACTGGTAGGTACTGCTTTTTCTTCTTTATATCCCCGATTAAGCACCCTCGTATTTCCATTTGTTTGGTCCATTGAAGGAGGCATTATGTAGAGGGTAGTTCCAGGACAACGAGGATGTCAAGAAATTTTGTGGAACATTGGCAGCAATTAATAAACCATTTGGAAGAGAGTGCAAATATTGATGGGTATTGTGTTAAAAAGTAGGACAAGTCGTATTTTGTAGAAAGAAACTGTTCTTTCCCGATGTTAGTTTGTCTCATCAACTGTTGAGTGACCCTAGTATTTTGTTTTGTTGGTTTTAAATGCAAGTTATTAAGTTATTTGTTTAATTGGCGACACTATATCGTCGTTGGCAACACTCTACATAGTAGGCGTTCTAGTTAAGGCAGTTTAGGCATTTCGAGCCACATTTTCCAACCCCTGAGCTAGAAGGCAACCGTCTAATCTTGCAACAAGATGTAGATACTGATCTAAGCAAATTTTATGTCGTCCGCGCCAAATTTTCACGCGAGCCAAAAGATTTAAATTAGCAGGAGCAAAGTCCAAGCTGAAAATATCTGTACGTTCTTTTTCAAAGTTTGATTAGTAATTACACTCTTTGCTATAACTTACGAAAGTTTTCTCGCATACATTAATCACTTGCCGTATTGCATTCCATATCTTCTTTCTGATTGTTAAAATCGTATGCCAGAATACAGCATACAAGCTCACAGCAAGCTCAGAACTGACGACTTGGGGTTGATGTGATACACGGGTCCATTAGAGACTGTACAGTACAACATCTCAGCAAGCAGCGCCATCGGATATGTATGCGGCCGTGGGCAGGAAAACTTAAGTATCTGTACAAATTAATTAAATTTTCAAATTGTTTAAAGAAACGCGTTTTGAATTCAAAACTTAAAATAAGAAAATGTGGGAATTCGCCTTTTTTCATCCGAAACCACATAAGCAAGCTTGAACAAAAAAGATGACGTACAATAGATGACTATCATTCAAAAAAAATAAAAATAAGAAAAATAAACATGCAGTTACTGCCCTTTACCGAGGCAGTATAGTAGTTGTTATTTCACAAACGTTTTGACATTGAAAAAGATAATCCTTGTGTAAGTGAACTATCATCAAAATATGCCACTATTAATTGCTATAAATATTTCGTTGCAAAATAGAGGATTTTCATGTTTATGCTGTTAAATAGTTTTTAAAATAATAAACATTTGAGAATAAACTTGATTGCCCTATGTATTTTTTTACAAATAAAAATGAATTAGATGACTGCAATGTATGTATGACTGATATGTATGATGTATTGCAAAAGATGAATATCGTTTATATCAAAATATAAAAAAAAAATTTACAAATCCTTTAAACAAACAACATGTGTTCTTCCCACGCACTTTTTTTCCCCTTGAGACATTCAGTGTTGCATTAGGTCCATTAATCTTGGTAATACATGGATTCATAGAACCAGAAGTGTTTTTTTGCCATCGTACAAAACGTGTCGGATAAAAGTCTTTCGCCCTTATGGTAGAAGTTACTGAACCATAAAATTTTGCGACAGAAATGTTTGAGATATGTCATACCCTATTTTTTCCATGGTAAGAAGAACTGACGGTTTTCCTTTATGACTTAGTTGGTTTGAATATTAGAACTTACAAGAGAGAAAATATTTGGGTATATTTTTCCAGTAACGTAAAAATCACTTTAGAAAAATTTTTTTTTGTCTTTCTGAGTATTGAAAGCCCCTAGTAATTTCCGGTATTTTATGCACGGAGTTATATTTATAATGTAAAGAAATTAGTATTTAAAGCCGAATAGGAAATTTGTATTTCCTTGGAGTTTTTTTTTTTTTTTTTTTTTTTTTTTTTTTTATTCACCAAACACACACATTTTAGAGAATAGTTTCCCCCTTATTCTGAACTAAAACATATTTTACCTTAGCAACGTGAAATTGTACTTACAGACGTGCATTTTGCATTAACATTTTTTTTAATGAATTCAAATCAAGTCTGCCGTTGTTTTAATCGTGAGAAACTTCCTAGAACTTTTTAACTACTTATTAATTTATCTTCTGCTGCATTAGGCAGTTTATTTTTTTCTATTTTTTATTTGACTGGGGGCTCTGCCCCCGGCTCGCTTACGCTCACCAACCCCGAAGATTGCTTTGCAATCTTGATTGATTCGCAAAGATTGAAATCATCAATTCAAAAGAAACAGATTAAAAATGCATTATAAGTTCCATTTGGAACAAAAAGCATCCCTTCACCGGGTTTTAAAACAACTTGTACAAACTTGCTGAGCCGCAAGCTCTAAGGGGCTCCTGAGCATTGCAAAAGTGCAGTTTTGCACGTTTAAAAAGTTGCTTTCATATTTGCGGTCTCTAGTAATATATTTTGCTCTTTAGCTCGCGGCTTGAATTGAGGACTTAAAATATGTGAACAAGAAAGAAGAAACAAACGAATATAAAAGACGTAACTATAGCAACGCTAAATAAAACATCAATAAATTGAGTGGAGATGAGATTTTTTCGAACTTAATTGAAACGGCTTGTAATGTTTTTTCATTGGAGATAGAAGCTTAGGTTTTTGACAGTAGGTAGAATTAGATCTGGGGTTAAAAAAAAGCCGCTCTTTCCAATGGAGTTAAAAAGAAAACAGTGGCACAATTCCTTCACTTTTTACTGATAGATTTAATGAACAAAGTAATACCCAAATTTCGGGTAGGATAAAAAAAAAAATAGAGCTAAAAACGCAGATGACTCCCGCCGTAAATAAGTTAGAGCATAGAAACAAAATACGTAGAACGCGGAAAATTCTACCCTTTCCAACGATATTAATATTTGCAAGTATTTTCTCCCCTTTAATGAGCAATCTACGCGAAATTTGAGCTTAAAAAAGTAATTACAAAAAAAAAAACTAATTCGGAATTTAAATAACAAAACCCCAGGTGCAAACCACCACTGCTCGAAGTAATTTTGTACAAAATTTCAAGGCTGTAGGTGCTATGGGGTCTCCTGGACGCAGGCCCGCCAGACTTCCTTTCAGAATTTCTTTGACCTTACTTTGTTTTAATATAAAGAGATTATTGTATACCTGTAAGAAAACATAATACTGTCTGACCACCGATGAGATGGAATAGACGCATTTATTATCCTACAGGGGTGGTAGTTTGTTCGTTACTGTCGTGCATTGCCTCTTAATTATTTAGATGAAATTTTGCAAAAAGGACGGTTTGTTCACGGTAATATTTTTTTAAAAATCTGATACTATATTCGATTCATATTCTAATTATAAAAATTAGTTGTTTTATTTTTTAAACATAATCTTGAGCTTACCATTTTGCTTTTACATTTCCGGACGGAATGAAAACATTTTATTTTCTTTTTGTTGCTTCCATTAAAACTCTTTTTGTTTAATAGCAAATGATCGAGTAATGCTCCTGACTTCGCAACTATGAAACTTACGCCAGGGCGTGATAATTTTATAATATGTTTTGGTAATGTTTGGCATTCAGGGAAATGTTTTATTGTTACAAGACTGAACTGTACTCGGTCACTTAACTGTTTCACCGGTAAGACTGTCATTTTAGGAGAGTGAAGAATCAAAAAAGTGATTAAAAATTAACGCTATTAACTGGAGTTTAGAGTTAATCCACTAGAGTAAGGGCTAAAATTTTAACTGTCAAAATATCACCAAACAGGCAATTACTTCGATCAAATGTAGAAGCAATTTTCAACAGCCATACGTTAACGTGCGACTTTCTAGTAAATAAATAAATTTTAGTGACGTTATAAAGCACTTGAATCAAAATCTCATTTCTATTTTCCCTTCTCCCTTTCTACTAAATTATTTTCTATGAAATCGTCGTAACTTGGAAGCTTTCCGGTTTTCACGTCTTGCATGGGCAAACTGTACGATTTTTAACCAATTTTTTTCTTTGTGAGTTCCCAACTATACCTCAAGCTAAAAGTTCAGCTGGTCTATAAGATTTATATCTTGTGTAGATAAACTAAAAATAAACCTGCTGTAGCATTGGAAAACATCTAGGAAATTGGGCTTCCACAAAGGTTTCTAGAAACGATGCAACTTCGTCTGAAGACGCATTGTAACTACAGCTTCTTCTTAACAACACCTATCATGGCCCCACTTAATTCGTATAGGCCGTAACAATCACTGAAACTCATGGCAACCAAGAGGGAGATACAATGAACGTCTTTTTCAATTACGTTACCATTGATTGGTGGAGCAGGTGTTCCATACAGTGACTATTGCGGTCGTACAATCAAAAATAAACAAACATTGAAACGTTGGATTTTTTTCAGCAAACGAGCTGTTTTTTTTTTTTTTTTTTTTTTTTGGGTTCTTCATTTACTTACTTATTTATTTAACTATTTTAATTATTGAGTTTTTAAGAAATTCGGTTGAACAATTTAATTTAATATTTTCCTAACCACTAATCATTAAATGATTATATGCACCACTAAGGCAAAAATTCACAAACATCAAAATAAAAATCTCTAATTGAGTATTTTTTTCTTCACCTTCTCACAAATAAAACTGAGAAGTTTTCTCTTGCTCCTAATAAATAATTTTTAGTAACGCTGTTAAGGGGGGTTTTCTACTTTTATTTTATCAATTCCTTTTAAAATAAAAGGAAGCATTAACCTTCTTCACAGTATGTCCTTTAAAGTTTATTGAATGAAAACCCTAAGAGTGAAAATAGAAAGATCGAAACTCTTTTCATATAGAGCAAGTTTGTCAATGTTGGGAATACAAATGTTTCCAGCTCTTTCATTCATTTAGGAAAACAGGAAAACTCCAAATATTTGTTCACTTCTTGTGTAACTACACGAACAGAGGTGACACTTTCGCTTTCATTGAAGTGCGGATTCTGATAGCTGTAAACTTTCCGGCAAGTTTATTAAAGAATTCATTTTTAATTACCCAAATAATGTTTCATTGAGTATTTTTTATGTTATTCCGACAAAAGAAGAGTCATAACATTAGAAGCAAAGCGAAACGTGCCAAGCCGAGTAATGAAGGTGCTGCAGTAGCTACACGATCAGAGGTGACACATCCGTTTTCATAAAGTACGGATTCTGATGGCTGTAAACTTTTCAGCAAGTTTATTAAAGAATTCATTTTCAATTACCCAAATAATGTTTCATTGAGTATTTTCTATATTATTCCAACAAAAGAAGAGTCATAACATTCGAAGCGAAGCGAAACGTGCCGAGCCGAGTAATGAAGGTGCTGCATTAGCTACACTATCAGAGGTGACACTTCCGTTTTCATGAAAGTACGGATTCTGATAGCTGTAAACTTTTCAGCAAGTTTATTAAAGAATTCATTTTCAATAACCCAAATAATGTTTCATTGAGTATTTTTTATATTATTCCAACAAAAGAAGAGTCATAACATTAGAAGCGAAGCGAAACGTGCCGAGCCGAGTAATGAAGGTGCTGCATTAGCTACACGATCAGAGGTGACACTTCTGTTTTCATAAAAGTACGGATTCTGATAGCTGTAAACTTTTCAGCAAGTTTATTAAAGAATTCATTTTCAATTTCTCAAATAATGTTTCATTGAGGGTTTTTTATATTATTCCAACAAAAGAAGAGTCATAACATTAGAAGCGAAGCGAAACGTGCCGAGCCGAGTAATGAAGGTGCTGCATTAGCTACACGATCAGAGGTGACACTTCCGTTTTCATGAAAGTACGGATTCTGATAGCTGTAAACTTTTCAGCAAGTTTATTAAAGAATTCATTTTCAATAACCCAAATAATGTTTCATTGAGTATTTTTTATATTATTTCGACAAAAGAAGAGTCATAACATCAGAAGCGAAGCGAAACGTGCCGAACCGAATAATGAAGGTGCTGCATTAGCTACGCGATCAGAGGTGACACTTCTGTTTTCATAAAAGTACGGATTCTGATAGCTGTAAACTTTTCAGCAAGTTTATTAAAGAATTCATTTTCAATTACTCAAATAATGTTTCATTGAGTATTTTTTATATTATTCCAACAAAAGAAGAGTCATAACATTAGAAGCGAAGCGAAACGTGCCGAGCCGAGTAATGAAGGCGCTGCATTAGCTACACGATCAGAGGTGACACTTCTGTTTTCATAAAAGTACGGATTCTGATAGCTGTAAACTTTTCAGCAAGTTTATTAAAGAATTCATTTTCAATTTCTCAAATAATGTTTCATTGAGGGTTTTTTATATTATTCCAACAAAAGAAGAGTCATAACATTAGAAGCGAAGCGAAACGTGCCGAGCCGAGTAATGAAGGTGCCGCATTCGCTACACGATCAGAGGTGACACTTCCGTTTTCATGAAAGTACGGATTCTGATAGCTGTAAACTTTTCAGCAAGTTTATTAAAGAATTCATTTTCAATAACCCAAATAATGTTTCATTGAGTATTTTTTATATTATTCCAACAAAAGAAGAGTCATAACATTAGAAGTGAAGCGAAACGTGCCGAGCCGAGTAATGAAGGTGCTGCATTAGCTACACGATCAGAGGTGACACTTCTGTTTTCATAAAAGTACGGATTCTGATAGCTGTTAACTTTTCAGCAAGTTTATTAAAGAATTCATTTTCAATTACTCAAAAATTGTTTCATTGAGTATTTTTTACATTATTCCAACAAAAGAAGAGTCATAACATTAGAAGCGAAGCGAAACGTGCCGAGCCGAGTAATGAAGGTGCTGCATTAGCTACGCGATCAGAGGTGACACTTCAGTTATCATAAAAGTAAGGATTCTGATAGCTGCAGATTTTTTAGAATGTTTATGACGATTTATTTTCAACTAGACAATAATTTTTTACTTAGTAATTTCCATATTTTTCCTACAAAAGAAGAGTCATAGCATTAGAAATTAAGTTAAACGTGCGAAGCCGAGTAATGAAGGTGCTACATTAGTTACAGGATCAGCGGTGACACTTCCGTTTTCATAAAAGTATGGATTCTGATAGCTGTAAACTTTTTAGAATGTTTATGGGGTTTTATTTTCAACTAGACAAATAATTTTTCATTTAGTAATTTCTATATTTTTCCTACAAAAGAAGAGTCATAACATTAGAAATTAAGCGAAACGTGCCAAGCCGAGTAATGATGGTGCTACATTGGCTACACGATCAGAGATGACACTTTCGTTTCTATAGAAGTACGGTTTCTGATAGCTGTAAACTTTTTAGAATGTTTATGAGAATTCATTTTCAACTAGCAAAATAATTTTTCGTGGAGTAAGTTCCATATTTTTCCTACAAAACAAGAGTCATAACATTAGAAATTAAGCTAAACGTGCCAAGCCGAGTAATGAAGGTGCTACATTAGCTACACGATCTGAGGGGCGTTTACAGCTATCAGAAACCGTACTTCTATGAAAACGGAAGTGAACATTCCGTTTTCATAGAAGTACGGTTTCTGACAACTGTAAACGTTTTAGAATGTTTATGAGAATTTATTTTCAACTAGCAAAATAATTTTTCATGGAGTAATTTCCATATTCTTCCTACAAAAGTAGAGTCATAACATTAGAAATTATGCGAAACATGCAACATGTGGAGAAGTGAAGGTGCTGTATTATAAATTTAGTCGAAATTAGCTACGAATTTGTTTATATATTTTTATTCATACGAGAAGGGTCATTTTACCAGAATATTGCTACCTATGTTTGAAGATTCGTGCAGTTATTCAGAGTTTTTGTGATCCGTATTTTTTTCTGTTTTAAATTCCCTACTTATAATTTCACAAAATTAATTTAAATATCGGTAGGAAGGCGGACAAAAACTTCCAAGCCTTGTGTGAGTGCCAAAAACCAAGAAAAATAGTTATTATTGCGAGAAATATATACTAATATTATAAAGAGAGAGAGCGGATTTTTCTTTATATGTTCGAAGCAATCGCCAGAACCATTACAACTATATGAAAAAATTTTGACTACATGAAAGGTGCATTCTCACTGAGTGACATAGGCTATAAATTATCCACATCGCTCGTTCACTGTAAAAAAAATCCGAAACGCTACTGGTTATTTCCGTGGAACATTTCGGGATTTCCGATTTTTTTCACCTATTTCCCCGCAAAATCAAGTATTTTCGCAAAAAAGTTTCCTGAATTGCGGAAAGATGCACTAATTCAGACACTGGTGTGCAAAATATTTTTGCTACCAGTTTAAAGGTTGACTGGGCATGTTTATTTAGTGTATCGGGTTCAGTTTAATTTCGCCCCATCTGGATTGACTGAGCTCCCAATGCTGGAGTCACTGGATAGCTGCAGCTGTGAGAGGCAGGAATTGCAGGCAAGGAATTATTCGCGTAGCTCCGGCCATGGTTGCGCTAATACTTCTGGAGCTTTCTTGGTAAACCTGGAATGTTTAATGAAATACATTAAACCTATTCAATTTTTGTAGAAGGTTAACGACTGGCTTTAACAGGGGAGATTTCCCAGTGTTTCCGGAAGGTTACTCACTTTTATCAGAAAACGTTCTTGGTTTTTGTAAGATATGTTATTGGTTGAAAATGGGCACATCAGCTTCCTATTATTCTCCAGGAACGTTTCTGAATCGTTTTTACAGTGTTATTGTTGTGAAAAATATTTTTAGTTCCCCGTTTAAAGATTAACTTAGTGTATTTATAAAGTGTATCTGCTTCAGTTCAGGTACGGCCTGTCCAGACTGATTAAGCTTCCAAAGAGAGCGAATAAATCCACGGACAGCGTAGCTTTGCAGGAGCGTGGAAATCTTGAAAATTTCTTTCAATTCTGCCTTAGTTTTGGCCAAGTTTCCAATACTGATTTTGGAACTTGCTTGAAAAATCAGGAAGGTGTTGAGCTATTATATTATACCTACTAAAGTTTACTCTAAAGGCTTTAAACGGGAAGGTTTCTGAATTGTTCAGGATGCTTCCATAATAACTTCAGGTAGGGTACTGAATTTCAGCACAAAACATTCCTGGCTTTTTCAAGATATGTTACTGGCAGAAATTGGGCACATCAGATGCCTATTATTTTCTAGGAACGTTTCTGAATCGTGTTTACAATGTAAAATATTATGTTCAAAACCCTAAGAGAACCACGTTTGGTGTCAAAATAAACATGTGTAAACGTGCCCCGTGTCTCGGGCAAGTTTATGCAACCGACTTGAACTCAAAAATACTTTTTTCAATTGTTAAAAACACTAACTGAGCAACAATTGACTATACCAATTTTGACTCCATTAACTGCTTTATAAAACTGCAATATTTTTTAAGTTTTCCAAGTTAAAACATAAAATTTATAAAATTCATTGAAAAAAATCCTCGTAAATGTGCCCCGGTCTACCCTATGCGAGTTGTATTTGTTAACAAAGACAACTGAGAACGAATTTATCTTTTTTTCAGTTTGTGTAACTTCGTGTGTGTGTGTGTTTTTTTTTTTTTTTTTTTTTTTTTGACAAAGAATCTTGGTATCAGAATAAATTTGAGGATCAAATCATGTAGGAAGAATTTCCCATCCCATTTATTTTGATAAGATGTCTTTTTCTAGGTAATTTTGCGTTACTTTCTTGTAGTAAATGAATCGAGAAACGCTTTCCGTCATCTCCTAAACGGGCTCTTATATATGTTCCTAAGATACAGAGATTGTACAGAGCTCTTAAAAGGAGACGGCTTTCATCAGATTTTGAAGTATATCTTCCCTAGGAGGTTTTATGAACGTCAACGTCAAATGCGAAGGTGACACTTCTCATAATTTTGACGGAACCTTTTTGACCCTTTAACGTTCTAGCTACGCTTTTTCTATCCGAACGGTGGCTCGTCGATTATTCGTTCCGTATTATGGAACAAACTTTTGAAAAAGTTCTGACAATTGCCCGTTTTTTTCATATGAAACATACAGAGTCTTTCTGGAGATCATATTCAAAGTATTTTAAATGCGGAATGGTCAGTCTTTCCACAGCTAAGAAAAATTCCAAGAATTCCGTAAAAAACCATCGCAAAGCGAATTTGCCTGTTAAAAGATTTTTGCTGTTAAATGTTTTTAGGTTTAACCATTTACACAGGGTATGACCAAAAAATATTAATATACCTTTCTGGTTTTCAGGCTATTAACTATAATGTCATAGGCGAATCGTTGATAATGTACTATATTGGAAAATTGATTAGAAATGTAAATTATTTAGTAGGCGGTAATCACGTACTAATCATGTTTTTACAGAGTTGTTTTTATTGATTCTCTGCGAGGGTGATAAACTAAAGTCCCCTATTGTGTTTTCGCTGCATTACCAGATTTTTCCTTTTATATAACTTAGACTTTGGTTTAATTCCTTACACATTGGTCGACAATCAAAGTTTTTTTGCTGACGCTCTATAATCAGTATTTCGTCAGAGTTCTTTTTTTTTTTTTTTTTTTTCAAATTTGCCAAAAATCAATAGGATCTAAATCTTGTCATAAAAGTTAAAGTAGTTATAAACAATTCTCTTAGTTTAGGAGCGGAGTCAGAAAGTTTCATGTATATAATAAGAATAGTTTCCAAGTTCGTTTTTCTATGGAAAAATTGCTTTTATCACATACCTCTACCGTTCTTTATTTCTTTTAGCTATTTATTTCTGACAGGATATTTGTAAGCTATATCATTTAATTACATGGTTTTTAAATGCTTAAATACGGTCATCATGAAGAATAGTTCTCCAAATATTTTTTTCCCCTCTTCTTAGTCAAGTGCTTTCCTATCGAATGTTCTTTTTCGTTATTTTTTTAACTCTTAGCTTTGAATGCACGGTAATCATGTGCAATTGCTCTTTGAGTATTTTTCTCTCTCTTTTTTTTTAAACTAAATGTTCTTGCATGAATGTTTTTCATTTCGAATTTGATATGAATAAAAAACCTTAAAAGATAGCACGAAATACTTGAATAAGTACAACTTTTAGAAACACTTATTCTTATTGATATCGTCTGTCTGCACTACTTGAATTCATAAACGAATTTGCCCGAAGCGAATCTCAGTTATACTTCGCTTAGATAAATGTTGATGCATAATCATTCTGTGACTCTAAATTGCTTGCACTGTCCATGGCTAATGGAATGATATATACCTTATACTCTGCAGCCTCAAATACATGTCAGGTTTTTGAAGGATTATATGCTGACATCGTAAACCTGTTTTCGTTCATGCGTCTCCATCCTTCAGCATTAAGTTCAAAGATAAGCTGCACAATGTAAAAACGATTCAGAAACGTTCCTGGAAATGAATAGGCAGCTGATGTGCCCAATTTCTGCCAGTAACATATCTAGCAAAAAATAGGAACCTTTTCCGTTAAAATTCAGTAACCTTCCTGAAAAATCCAGAAATCTTTCCGTTTAAAGCCAGATGAGTCTTCGGAATTTCAGTGTGATGCTTGGTAGGGATAATGTAACAGATGGGCACCTTCCAGAGTTATCAAAACGGTTCCAAACATGACCAAAGCTAAGACAGAACTGCAAGTAAGTATCTCACTTGACTGCAATTCTTGCAAAGCTACGCAGTCCACACTGATTCTCTTTCTTTGGGGGTTCAATCGTCATGGACGTGCCGTAACCGAACGGAAGCCGATACGCATTATAAATACTCTCAGAAAATCTGTTAACCGGTAGTTAAACACATTTTCTACAACAGAGAGAAGTCTGCATTCGAACAACTAATAGCAATTCAGGAAACTTTTTGACAATAATACTTGATATTTCCAAGAAGTGGATAAAAACCATTGAAATCGCGAAACGTGACACGGAAATACTCAGTAACGTTTCGGAATTTTTTTACAGTAAAGAAATGCGAAATCGTACAACTTGTAGCAATTCAGGAAACTTTTTGACAAAGTTACTTGATTTTCCAGGAAAAGGATGAAAAACATTGAAATCCCAAAACGTTACACGGAAATAATCAGTAACGTTTCGGAATTTTTTTACAGTGTACCATCGTTAAAACAAATCTAATTTAATACAGTTTGAACAGTGTATAAAGATACGAATTTTTAACTCAATAAAATTTAATGGTGATTTTCAACACTAAATAGCCTGAAAATACTAAAACGTTTTAAGACAGTTCGGAGCGAAAAAAGCGTCAAGGCACATTTAGAAGTAAGACACAGTAAGAACTCGCGTAAATGTGCTCAGAAGTCAACGCGCAAACTCGCCCCGCTGCCAAGTTTGGATTTACTTTTAATGTGCAAAAACATTTTACAACATTTCAGTTCATACAAATACAATTGTCAAAAAAGGATAAAAGTCTGCTAATGTTTATATGCTTGTTCTTTCTTAACTAAGCATTATTCATTTACAATATGCTTCAAAACATTCAACTCAAAATTTACTCGACTTGGTAAAAAACAGATTATTCTTTCTTCATGCTAGACCAAAGACCGACTGATGCTCAAAAACATGCGAGGATATTTGTTAGGGCGCAGCATCAATCTGTTATGACAATTGGTTCTCCAGTTATAATTCGTTTTGAAAAAAGGGCACTGCGTAAACGTGCCCCAGTCTACCCTACATACTTCACTAAGGTATTTTAAAAATGAGCTTTTGTTCCTTAAAAGTCAACAATATATTCATTTCCAATCGTGTGAATATATGCTTAGATCTGTATTTTAAAAGTTCTAAAAAGGGTGTAATTTAAGTTCTAAGTACGTTGGAAGTTTCAAATAAACTCCAACACGCGCAGGAAATTTCATTCTTTTGATTGCTTCTGATATTTTAAACGTGCAAGTAAGTTTTCATAGCCAAAATTGTGAAATATGTTAATTTTACAAATCGTAATTAATACCTCCGGTAATTAAATTCCTACAAAAATCGGACACAGGTCAGAGCAATCAAATTTAATTTCGAACAAAAAAAAGACAATTATGAAAATGAATTCATCTGTTTAGGAGCACCAAAAATCATTACTGTTAAAAGTTCAGATTATGATTGCATTAAGAGCAAAATATTACTTTTCTTTATTTTGTTTTTTTTCCCCTCTAAAGGGTGATATTTAATTCCTAACGCCCTTCCCTTTGAGCACAGCCTTGCTCTGCAGACAGACACACAGACACATCAACTTTATAACCCCCTTTTTTGTTGCGTCGGGGGTTGGAACGTGGACAAAAATAGTAAGACTATTATTCCAAAACAAACTATTCATAAAAAAAAATCATTTCTCCATTTATTATTTTACTCCATTTATCAGGCATTTTTTTGGCATAGACAACTTTTTTGAACATTAAATTTCCACCTCCCAAACCTAATATACACAAAAGTTTCCAAACTAGAAAATATTTAAATATGATGCTGATACAACAAAATGAATAAATAAAAAGTGTTCTAAAAATTGAAGGATAAATTAAGAAAACTCTTGAGAATTAAAATGACACTAAAACTATTCAGAAACGTTCCTGGAAAATAATGGGCAGCTGATGTACCTAATTTCTGCCAGCAACATACCTTACGAAAACCAGTAACGTTTATCGCTGCTAAAACTCAGTAACCTTCCTGAAATGATCCCGGAAGCTTCCTAAAAAATTCAGAAATCTTCACGTTTGAAGCCAGTTGTGTGTCTGGAACTTTAGCATAAACTTTGGTAGATATATAATAGCTTGGCACCTTTCTGATTTGTTAAAAAAAGTTCTAAAAGCAGAATTGCAAACATGGCCAAAGCAAAGCCTGAATTGCAGTACGTATCAAGAATTTTACTCGCTTGCAAATCTTGCAATGCAACGAAGTCTATACTTATTCGCTCTCTTTGTTAGCTTAACTAGTATGAATGGGCTGCAACTGCGCTTAGGCGTCTACACATAATAAATACGCTCAGTTAATCTTTAAACTGGGAGCTAAAACTATTTTTTCAGTGCATAAGTCTGCATTCGTGCAACTTGTAGTAATCTAGGAAAGGTTTTGAAAGTGATACTTCATATTTCCAGGAAGTGGATAAAAACCATTGAAAGCCCGAAACGTGACACATAAATACTCAGTAACGTTTCGGGATTTTTTACAGTGCAGAATCAGATGGTTGCCGTCCGCAGATGACCTAAAACAAGCCACCGCCCCTCATTATTTCCCTTTAAGTAATTGGTTTTTCAAGTCAGCCAGATCCCAACGGTTGTGAGGTGAACTATACTGCAGTGGACAGGTGAAGGGCAGTAACTGCAAGTTTTTCGATTTTCATTTTTTTTGCATTTTCGCCGTCTGTTCTACGTTAGCTTTACTGTACAAGCTTGCTCATTTCTTTTCCACTGAAAAAAGAGGGGCGAAAAAAACGTCTAACTCTAACATTTCCCTATTGTTAGTGTTGAATCATACACACATTTCTTTAAATATCTCGAAAACTCATTTCTGCACATACTACTGTTTACGTGCTCACGGCAGTATACCCGACTTTTTCTCAGTTACATAACAAACTTTTTTCGTTCTAGCATACATTTATTTCTACATTTAAATATTAGTGAGAAATATCATCAACTGCATGTAATTTTACTTTTCATTAACTTTTTGACAACATGTAATTTATTCATATTGTCCGGGTTATAATATTACTCGATATCACCTGCTGTATTTCAGAAAGTGAACATTACAAGCACCTTCTGCATCAACATATTTTTGTCATTTGGGATCCATACCTTCTGCACTGCCAGAAGATATAGCTTGCACTTTTAGCATGAATGCTTTTATTTTTGGGAATAAGGCAATGTCCGAATCGTGACAGATCGCACTAATAGACAAAAAAAAAAAAAAGAAAGAAATCCTGCAAAGGAACAACAAAACATTTCTTTTCACATACTTCATCTTTGAAATATCACTATACAGTAGATTATTCCACAGGAAATGTTCTGATTAGCAGCGAGTACGTCGCAACACAACCTACGAGGCGTAAAAATAATCCTTTGCGTATAGGAACAAATCCTCCTACAGTTAGTGACAATCCTGCTTGAACTTTTGTCATGAATACAACCATTTCTGAGGAATAACCCGCATCGCTTCCAACATCGCGTAATGCGTTGTAAATTTCAGCATTTGCATTTGGAATTCCAGCTGCAATTAGCAGCATCACGTACAAGAGACAAGCAAAATACACTGCCAATACTACTGGAGCAAAACGGACAAGAAGATGAAGCGATTTATAGTCAAAAAATTGGAACATCGACATGTACACAGATATCGATGCGTACATTACAGAAGCAAGAGTCAGTGATTGCGAATGTGTATCTACAGCGAGTACGACTTTCGTCAACTCGTCGTAATGCTGATGATGTTTGAAGTGTTGCGCAGGTTTGCAATTTTAAACGCTCTGAGAAATCTATAAGAACTTCTTTTATATGCCAAGAAATTATGCAATAAAATGCTCCATATGCATTACAAGGTATAACAACAAAAATGGTTAAAAATAGAGAAGATATTGACATAAAAAGTTTTATGATTAAACTTCTGTATTTTTCTGAGTTGACAGTGTCAAATAACATAGGAAAGTATTCTTTTCCAGTATTGTAATCTTTCTCATGAATGGCTATTGACTGAACTGCGAATAAAGTCAAACATAAGAAAGCTGCGAAAATAATAGGAACACGAGTAATAACTGTTATTTTTTTGTATCTCGTTCCACAGTCTATTGGTAAGGGTAAGCGAGAAACAGTATGGAATACTTCAACAACATCCTTTCGCTTATAGCTTAAAAGAATACTCATATACATTGCCATGATTGTGTAACCGGTTTGTCCAAGATTCTTTTGAGTCACCCCTTGCTGGACCAAATCAGTCGAGCCACATAACACAACCGTCATAAGAAGCGCTGACATTCTCCAAAAAAAGCTAATCACTGTTCTGAAAACTTTTGCACCTGGTGTTAAACGTTTAAATGTATCAATGCCACTGCAAAAAAGCAATATTTTTACAGGTTTATAAAAAGAACGGGTGTCGGAAAAATTATCCATTATTTCTTTTCTTTTTGAATCAAATCGGCATTCCATTTCTTAAGTGTTGCTTTAGGTGATTTTGCATTAAATATTTTTCCATGTCCCATTATTTGATGAACTTTGCGATAGTGCTAACAATTGACTTTCAGTTTAGTCATTGCACTTGCATTTAAAATGATCTAAAACTGAAACATGTTCCCATCGTCACTTCTGCTTCGCGTTTTCATCAATCATATATAAGTTTCAATTAAAAAAACTCACCATAGCTAATATTTTGCTGTGTAATGAGACAAGCCTGTCGCCAATTAATTTACGAAGTATTATTGATATCTCAGGTGCACAATTGATGCCGTCTGTCCACATTTTTCCATATCATATATACCATATAAGGGTAATGTAAATTAAGGTTTTGAAGTCCTGACTGTACATTTAAATAAGTAATTTATATACGGAAATTTGAGAAACATCTCCTCGTTATTATTAAAAGGAACATGAAATATAGAACTAAAGTGTCATTGATATTTGAGCTAAATGCATGAGCATCATCTTTACTCATAGTATAAAAATTGGAGATGTTATTCATTGCACCACATTAGAATGCGTAAAAGAAGTAGCATTTCGCTTCGAGATGTAATCGAATGTCACTATATGATACATACTTTAAACATTGCGTATCTAAGATATATAACTCACAATACTCACCATTAAATTTCTATTCTCAACATTTAAAGAAATGTGATAAGGTTCTCTACACTTCTCACTCAACGACGTAATTTCGTATTCTAACATTTTTATTAGTACAGACTTGACATAGTACAAAGTTGATACATGTAAGTTGTGCTACACAACTTAAGTAATTTTTCATTCTAAACGTATACCTACAAAAATGAAGTCTGAGTTTGCTCAGCGAAATAATTCAGTAGTTTACATTCAAATTAGTGTTAACGATTAGGCTATAAAAAGTTCATAAACTCGATATCAAGACCATTGCTCAGTGAAAAAAAGGTTTCATAATAGCCATTTTCTTCTGAGTACTTCCTTTAAACACGGTCCTAAATTCTGCAGTAATCTTTCAAACAGCGCATTGTCCATAAGTCAATTACCTAGAACGGTCAAATTAAAAACATCAATAAGAGGTTTTTCTCATTTTCCGAGTGGTTTCATGTTGTGATAAAAAAAAGTAAACAAAAAAAAAAATTCAGCGACACTGTCAATGACTAAACCTATGTGTTTCAATTGAATTATTTTACGAAACTTGTCTGTCTTCTTCTAAGCCTGATGTCTCAAATGTGATGAATAAGAAATCAATAGTCAAAAAGATATCAATTTTATAAAGTTTCTTCCGATATTTATTAATTGATTTTTGCTAACATTAAGCAGTTCGTAATGAAAATCAAAAGTTTTTCTTTTTTTTTTTCAAAATACCAGTTTTTTTTTCTTTTATGTCAAAACATTGATCACTACCCACTCAAGTGAAGCACATTGAAACTTTTATTGACAGTAGGTGGCTCTCTTTTTCAAGTTTAAGCTCACTTTTTTAAGAAATAAACCACAAACCACTTTTTTTCCCTCTGCATTGCTGCTGGGATCATTATTATTGTTTTTTAGAAGTGGCAACACTACCAGTCTGCGAATTCTACAAATATTTGAGGTTATTTCAGTTTTAGTATCTAATGAGAAAGAAACAGCTGTTGTTGTGAGGTTATAATAAGCACTCTAGAAATATTTCTACAAACGTTTTGGTGCCTGCTATAGTTAATACGTAATTAACACTTATTAATAAAGCAATGTTACTGCAGTTTGAGATAAAATTTCAATATTTGAATGATATTGTTGCTTGATATTGGTCAAAACTGTTTTTAAAGTAAACGCACATCGATGAAAGTGGAAATATTCTACGTATTTGGGATGAAAAAAAAATTCCGTTGTTTCTCTATTAAAAGCACATTTAGTTTTTTTTTTTTTTTTTCATTTTTGGTTCAATAACCCTCTACAAGAGTATATTTTGTAAGGCTGTAGTAACATCTTGTGAACAATACGATATTAGTGAAATTTATGCAGTAAAAAGATATGAAAATATACATAGACTATGTATGGTATGAAAGCAAAAAGCTACATTTAAGAAAGTCGTCAAGCCCACATTTGAGCTGCTATTCTCTGCCTTTGCCCATCGTGCACGAAATAAAATGTGCTTAAAAATTTTAGCCTTTAAAGCAGAAAATATTGTCAAAATATTTTTACATTTAAACTCCTCTCCTTCAAACTCGTTGAATTGAACGTATTTATAGTAGAGCTCACATTAACAGTGTTTTTTAAAACAAAAAGTTCTCTTCTTTTTTAATTTTTATTATTTAATACGCCATCCCTTTGTAAATATTAACAATGTAAAATTAAATAAATTATGGGTTCAAGTATAGGAAAATTTACAAGCAACCCACATGGTTAACATTCAATTTTGATACATACAGAAAACAGTTTTGTTCAAAAAGAAATAAATATATATATATATATATATATATATATATATATATATATATATATATATATATATATATATATATATATATATATATATATATATATATATATATATATATATATATATATATATATATATATATATATATATATATATATATATATATATATATATATATATATATATAGTATATATGTGTGTGTTATATATATAATTAATACTTTTGACTTCGAAAATCTTTTCACTAACATTCCCCACAAACTCATAATCGATGTTTCAAATAGAATTTTCAACAGATATGAAAAACACATACATTTAGAAAAACACTTTTGGATTTACCTTGTTTTTGTATTTTTGAGAATTACTTATACAATGGCTCCAATTTCTACAGACAGAGCAATGGAATACCGATGGGGACATCTTTTTCTAGTGCATTTGCAAACCTATTTTTGCATTTTTATGAATCTGTTTTTTTTTAATAAACAACAGTATAGAAGCATTTAGATGTATTAATGACATTATTATTTTTAATAACAATGATTTTCACAATTTACATAAAGAAATTTACCCAAATGAACTACTGCTGAAACAAACAAATAAGGATGAGTCAGTTAATTTCCTTGATCTCAATAGTCAACTGAATAATAAAGTTCCCAGTATAGCTGTGTATGATAAACGTCAGGATTTTGATTTTAAAGTGTATTCTTGACTTTATTTTCACAGTTGTGTCCGTAGAAAAATGTTCAAAAATATAATGATTTCTCCAATTTTTATATATAAAAAAAGCAATAATAAATCAAATCTGAAAACTGCGATTCGAATTTTAACTGCATCCCTAACTGACAACCAATATCCGGAGCATCTTACGAAACATTTCATTTGCAAGCTTGTGGAGGATTAGCGGTAGTCAATTTTCAGTTCTTTGAATTTGATTGTTTTACGTTATTTCTTTTGATTTTGACTTCATGTATGAATTTTGTTCTCTTGTAGTTTAAATATTATTCTATATTCTTTATATAAATCTTGTAGCTTAAATATTGTTCTATTTTCTTTATATAAAACTTGTATTTTTCGTTTGCAAAAGGTTCAATGTTCTTATTTCTTGTTATGCTGATATTCTGGACATTCAGTAAACCTATGGCTAGTTTTTTGAGATGTCGGGGACTAGTGCTGCTTTTTTAGGCAACTTCGCCAGCAGCACTCATGAAACATCTCATGGTTTTTCCCTACCCTTGGGGAGTACTCCCTGATGAGGCCCAAGGGTATTTTGAGATTTTATATATATATATATATATATATATATATATATATATATATATATATATATATATATATATATATACATATATATATATATATATATATATATATATATATATATATATATATATATATATATATATATATATATATATATATATATATATATATATATATATATATATATATATATATATATATGTGGGGAGGGATCGAAATAAAAATGTTCACATAAATGTGTATAGAAAACTGAATAAATAAATAAAATAATATTTAAATTTTTAAAAATGGTTACATTTCCTTTATTCTTCAATGAAGTACAATACCAAAGCAATACAATTTTAAACTGCTGCTTAAATGTACAGCAAAAAAAAAAACAAGCAAATGGATACATTTTGCGATTATACAAATGATACAAAACACGTTACAAAACGCAAGTATGCTAATGGTATACCTGCTTTTTAAAATCTCTACGCGTCCTTCCTCCTATATTTTAGAACATTTATCATTTCTTTTTCATAACGTTACTATTTCTTTAGAAAAGAATTCGAGATTTAAATG
This sequence comes from Uloborus diversus, assembly GCF_026930045.1. Lineage (NCBI taxonomy): Eukaryota > Metazoa > Arthropoda > Arachnida > Araneae > Uloboridae > Uloborus > Uloborus diversus. The sequence continues at coordinate 137,077,635 of NC_072738.1, forward strand.
TATAAACATTTTAGAAATTGAAAACCGAGAAGAAAATCTCTTTCCTTGGAGTAAAACTTAAAAAATCAATTTGATTTTAAGAAAGTTATTTTGAGAGAAACGTACATGAAACCAGCAAATATGATGCTGTGCTTTATTCGTGGCATGTCTGTGAGACAGAAAGAATTACGTATCTATCAAAAAGCAATTTTTGCAAAAATGAGGAGAGGAAATCTGAAATTCATGAAAGAGGAAAAATCAGATGAAAAATATTCAAATGCATATTTTTGCTGAATACCGGAAATTTCAAATAGAAAACAGTTTTTTTCATTGTACTCTTGCAGCTGTACTTTGCTGATATACTATAAAAACATTACGAAAAGTTACTGATTATTTTAGTGTAACATTTCGGGATTTCAATGGTTTTTATCCACTTCCTGAGAAAATCAAGTATCATTGTCAAAATGTTTCTTGAATTACTTCATGTTTCACAAATGCAGATTTTTATTGTTGTGAAAAATAGTTTTAACTCCCAGCTTAAAGATTAACTGAGCGTATATATATTAAGTGTATCGGTCTCGCTCCGATTCTGGCCCGTCCGGACTAGTTAACCCCCACAGGGAGCGAAATGGGTTTCTGGGTACCGCAGCTTTGCAAGCAAGGGAATTTCTTGCAGTTCTGTCTTAGCGTTGGCCCTAGTTGCAATAATGCTTCTGGAGCTTTCTTGGGAAATCAGGAAGACGCGATGCTATTATATTTAACCTACGTTAGTTTTCTCTCGACTGAGTTTAGCTGGGGAGATTCCAGAATAATTTCAGGAAGGTTGATGACATTTGAAGGAAAACGTTTCTGTGTTTTGCAAGATATGTTACTGGCAGAAATTAGGCACATCAGCTGCCCATTATTTTCCAGAATGTTTCTGAATCGTTTTTACAGTGTATAATCAAAAACAAATGAAAAGTCATTAATATTGTGTTTCAATTAATTTAATATCATTTACAAACATGTTTGAATTATACCATTGATAAATAATTGTATTGGTATGCATGTATTTAATTTATCAATTTATGTCTCAGGGTGGCAGTGTCTTAGGAAGGCCTTGCTTTTGGCTTCTGATGACGCTGCAAGCAAGGCAGGTATATTTCAGGAAGATTACTTTCTTTTAGCTGGAAACTTTCCTGCATTTTCTAAATATATAATTGGCACAACTTAAGGATGTTAGCTGAACACTATTCTCCTGGGACGTTTCCGACTTTTTTAACTGTACGCAGGGGTCACTTTGGAAGGAAGTGATTTAGGCTATAAAATGTGCAGGCATCTGTCTGACCGGGTTTCTATTGACTTGAAGAGAAATCAATTGAAAGATCTCCAAGTTGTCACTATTTTTATCAAGTAATCTTTGGCTTTTTATATTTCGAGCAAGTATCTGACGGTTGATGTCTATAGTTGGGGAAAACCTAACCTGGCAGCATTGTGAAGGCTATGTAGACCCAAATCACAGCATTATAATGCAACCAGGTTACGTTAAACTTAACCATAATTAGTTTCATTTTGGCTCTCACTGTAAAAAGATTCCGAAACATTACTGAGTATATATTTCCGTGTAAAATTTCAGGATTTCAATGGTTTCTATCCACTTCCTGGAAAAATCAAGTATCATCGTTAAAAAGTTCCTGAACAAGTTGCACGAATGCAGAATTCTCACTGTTGTGAAAAATATTATTAGCTCCCAGTTTAATGATTGACTGATCGCATATATATATATATATGAAGTGTATCGGCTTCTGTTCAAATATTGTCCGTCCATGCGAATTAAGCTATCAAGGGGAGCGAATAAGTATGGACTACATTGTTGTGCAAGAATTGTGAGCGAGTAAAATTATCGTTAATCGCTTGTGTGTACAATTCTGGCTTAGCTGTGGCCATTTTTGCGGTACCGCTTATGAAACTTAATGCATCAGAATGGTGACGAGTTATTATGCTATACTTAACTAAGTTTACTCTAAAATTCCAGAGACACAACTGGCTTCGAACGGGAAGATTTCAGGAGGCTTCCGGGATAATTTCTGGAAGGTTACTGATTATTAACGGAAATCGTTCCTGGTTTTTTAAGGTATTTTACTGGCAGAATTTGGGCACATCAGCTGCCTATTATTTTCCAGGAACGTTTCTAAATCGTTTTTGCTGTGTATTTTTGAAAAAAAAGAATTGATAATATCGACAAATGCCTTAAATTTAAATTAAACACTATTTCTTCTTATTAAAAAAAATAATAAAATTTATCTCCAGCAATACTACTGCAACACTTATTTACAACGAATATAAGGAGAGGAAAGATAATTTACCGAAAGCAATTTTAAAGCACTAAGTAATTTTCAAGTTCTTTAAAAAAAAAAAAAAACTTTATTTTCCCTTTTTTACACCAGAAAAAGTCAAAGATAAATTATTGCAAGTAACTTCTTTTTTGTCTTCAAATTACTAAGAAGAAAATTAATTACGTGACTAAATCCAAGCGCCATATGAATAAAGCAAGGAAGGGATTTTTTTTTTTTTTTTTTTGAAATAAGGTTTAAAAAACTGAATCTCAGTTTTTGAAACTAACCACAACGATGCCTCTTTATCTCAAGAATTTAATTAAATGTTACTACATAATGTTTTTACGGTATATTTAACAACCTGTGATTAGAAAAAAAAAATACTATTTTGTTATTAAGTTTAATATCCTGATTTTTTTTAATTTATTTACTGATGATACCGTTTAAATGAAGAACATATGAAACAATGTCAAGCTTTATACACTTTAAAGTTTTTTGGTTTAGTACTGACTTTTAACTTAAATTTGTCACTTGTACTAATTGCACTTTTTATTTTTCTAAACTAAAAACATCTGGAGCTATAATTATACTTGTTTGTTACGGCGAAACTAAAAAGGAACTAAAATAATGAAAAAGTAATTACATAAAAGCGTAATTTCTAGCTATATTTCCATTTCTCTTTTTTCATCCTTTATATATACTAGAAGGTAATTTTATGCTAGTATAATAAATTTGTTAAATTTAAAATTAAAATATTTTTTTAAAAAATCTATTCTTCCTAACATTGTACAAGACCTTTGAGTAATTATTCAAATGGCATGCACACGCACAGCACTTCGGCTGATATACACAGGGTGGTTATAATTAAAGTTACCCTGTTTAGACCCCTATAGTGACCGTTCTACGGATCGGTTTCTGATGAAACTTGGAATATATATTATATAGATCATAGGGAGCAGGATTATGCAATAAAAAAATAGTTAAAAAATCGACGATAGGGGGCGCTCTACACTCGTAAAACATCCGGCAACAACAGTGTTGTGTATGAACAGTCACTGCATCTCGATTACATTACCATATGGTGTGGTTTCACCGTTGATTTCGCCCTGGGTCCCTGTTTCTTTGAGGAAGCCCCGCCCCTAGGTCCTAAAAGGTGTTCCATCACAAGTCCCCGATATTGCGCCTTTCTTGAGAGGCAAGTCATTCCAGCTTTGCAACAACTAGCGTGTTTGGACTCAACTGTCTTTATGCAAGATGGTGCACCCCCTCACATTGCTCGTCCAGTAAAAGCACTGTTTCGTATGCATTTTGGTGATGACAGGACAATTTCTAAAGCATTTTCCTGCAGCTTGGCCCCCTGACTTCCTGAAAGATCGGGTCTATGGTGAAAGCATACGAACGGTGCCTGAATTAAAGGACAGCATAAGGCGCCAGGTTCATGCTATTGATAGGGAAACCCTTCGTGCAACTGTGGCTCACGCTATAAACACATTTTGAACACGTGAGTGACGCAGATGGAATGCACACTGAACAAATTCTGTAAATAAAATCGATTTTGTGTCACAGTCTCCGTCTTAATTGATTCATGCGCCCTTTTATACCCTGGTGGTAGATTTTTGAACTTTTTTTTTTTTTTATTGCATAATCCTACTCTACATGGTCTATGTAATCTATATTCCATGTTTCATCGAAATCCGATGCGGAGAACGGTCACTAGAGGGGTCTAAACAGGGTAGCTTTAATTATAACCACCCTGTAGATGCCTCAGTTGCCAAATCGACTAACTCCACTTTAAAAAAAATCCTTATTTCTGCTTCAATAGTGCTTAATCAATGCTTAGAATTTGAATTTATACCAAATTTTTGGTTCAGTACATTTCTGATCCTGCAATGGTAGAAAATGTAACACGAGGACCCATTCACTGCTACACTGTAAAAACATTCCGAAACGTTACTGAGTATTTCCGCGTAACGTTTCGGGATTTCAATGTTTTTTATCCACTTCCAGGAAAAATCAAGTATCATTATCAAAAAGATTCCTGAATGGCTACAAGTTGCATGAATACAGACTTCTCACTGTTGTTAGAAATATTTTTAGCTCCCAGTTTAAAGAATAGCTGAGCGTATTATAAATTGTATCGGTTTCATTTCGGTTACGACCTGTCTTGCTGATTAAGCTCACAAATAGAGCAAAAATGTATGGACTACGTTGCTTGCAAGTACTGCAGGCGAGTGAAATTCCAGGTCTTGCTAGTAATTTTGGCGTAGCTTTGGCCATGCTTGCAATACTGCTCATTGAACTTTCTTGATAAATCACGAGGGCTCCAAGCTATTAAATTATATCTACTTAAGTTTACTGTAATGTCCCGGAGACATGACTGGCTTCAAACGGGAAGATTTCTGAATTTTTATGAAAGCTTTCAGGATAACTTCAGGAAGGTTACTGGATTTTAGCGGAAAACATTCCTGGTTTTTGTAAAGTATCTTTCTGGTAGAAATGGGGCACATGAGCTGCCCATTATTTTCCAGGAATGTTTCTAATTCGTTTTTACAGTGTATAAATAACACTATCTTCTTCATCACTTTTCTCAACTTTTTATTTTACGGAGTTAATCGATTTGGCAGGTGAAGCATCCATATAACATAACGACATTAGTTATTATTTTGTTGAAGGTGAATGTTATATCTTTTTAAAGTCAAATAAGTAAAAAAATGCGGAACATAAATAACGTAGCAAGGCACAAATGTTCCGGGAAACTGCATACACTTGTTTCAGGGTTACAAGGAACCCTTTTTTCACGCAGAAGAAGTGAGCTAACGGAAGAAAAGATATCCGACAGCTCACCCAAAATTTCACTTGTTTTTTCATTGAAAATGGGATTCATTGTAGCCCAGAAATACGTTGATGCCGTTTTCATGCAAATTTATGCATTTTTTCATTGTTTTTTCGCTTTTCAATAGTAATGTGTAAGGTTTTTGCTTGGTTAACTCCTACTGAGTGCGGGCCTTGCAATATATCTCGATACTAAAAATTGATGCTTTACAATACTGTATTAATCATTGGACACTTATAAACATAGAGAATTAATTTTTTTTGAATGGAATCATGGCCCCACTAGACGGCGCTGATGCTTAACGGTTCTTCACAATTTATGACTTTTCTGTGTTAAACCGATGCAGTTCATGCGTCCACCAATCAATGGCAAAGTTTCACCCATTTTGACCGCAAGGGGCGTTGAACGGAACTCCTGCATCTACCAATCAATGGCAACGTAATGAAAACAGGTGTTCTTTGTAGCGCCCTCTTTATTGCCGTGAGTTTCAGCGATTGTCACGGCCTATAAGAAGTAAGTGGGGCCATGATGGAATAATACTCTTAGATTAAAGTTGGGAAATAAAATAAGCAACTAGTGAAGGCAGAGTCTACCCCAAGCAGATTAAGTTTTGTAAACAACAGGTGCGATGTTTCTTCCAAAGTAAGTACTGTTCTAATGAAATGATTGCTGAAATGTGTTTAACTGCAATTCCCCTTTTCTTTCTTAATATTATTTTTTAAAGCCTTTGCTGGAAAGAATTATTCACAAAAGAATTTGAAATGTACCATTCTCTATCAAATTCTTTTGACTCCCATCTAAGAAGTTAATTAAAGACGCTTAATATGAGTTCAACTGCATTTGGATATCTATTCAATGAAACTGAAAGAATTGCACTTAAGTAATTTCTTATTTGAGCTATAAGATAATTGAGTTGTTTACAAAAAAATTAGAAATACTTTCGTGTTTAAAATTAGTTTTCATTTTTTCTCCTGCATGGAATGAAAATTAGCACTTATAGAAATACACATTTGTTTGGGCTCAATTCAAAATACAATTTTATCAACTGCGCTTAGAGAATAGTTTAGAATGGGACTTTTATCAACTTTAATTGAAAGCATTGAACCCGACAGCGAGTCCTCCCCCCCCCCCCCTCCGATTGTCTTTTACTAGTTTGTTAATATTTATTTGGAAGCTAAAGTGCCAAATTCATTTTATTATTTGAAGTTTGTAGCATATTCTTGTCAAAAAAATCAATTAAACAGATATATTTAAATGTTTAAAGTTTTTTGAAATAATTAACAATCGTAATTGGTGTACATTTATTTAAGGTAATTTTGAATCGCGCCAGTTGACTTTACTCCGTTACTAAACTTGCTTTAAATTAAACTAGTCGACCCGTGCGGAACTCCGCACTGTGCTTCGAATCGTTTCATAAGGCATTTCGCTCTTTTAAAATTTCAAAGAAAGAACAATATGAATAAGAACCGAAAAAAGTAAACGAAAAAAAGTAAGCGCACAAGAGAAGGCATGTAATTTGAAGACACCAGTAACAAAACCTCGTTAAATACAACATTGTGATAATTTGATCATCGCTCACCTTTTGGTTGTACGTATTTTCAATGCAAACATAAATAATATTAAAAGTGTGGCTGAGTGACTCGTGAAAAAGCAGTAATTTTGCATATGAAAAAACAGGTTGTGCCAAATACAGTCCTGCCCATGTGAGCATCTGATGGGAAAAAAAGAAACATCAAAGAGATATTTATTGGCGCAGATTCGAACTCGCGCCATTCTGATTAACAGCACGACACTCCAACAAACCTAGCGATTGCTCCTTCCTTTTCGAATGATATTACCGCTCGTCCTGACTAATTAAGCTCCCAAAGGGAGCGAATAAGTCTTTGGACTACTGGGCTTTGCAAGAATTGCAATCATGACTTGCAATTCTGGCTTAATACTGCTTCTGGAGCTGTTATGTTATTCCTATCTCAGATTCCTTTGAATTCTAGAGGCACGACTGGCTCTAAACGTTAAGGTTTCCGGATTTTTCAGGATAATTTTAAGATGGTTACTGAGTTTAAGGGGAAAACTTTTCTGGTTTTTGCGAGGTATGTTACTGGCTGAAAATGGGCACATCAGCTGCCTATTATTTTCCAGGAACGTTTCTGAATCGTTTTTACAGTGTAATTTTACATGTGAAAAAAACAGGTTGTGGCAAACACGGTCCTGCCCATGTGGGCATCCGACGGAAAAAAAATAAACATTAAAGAGATATTTATTGGAATGGATTCGAACTGGCGCCATTCTGATTAACAGCACGAAGCTCCAACAAACCTAGCAATTGCGCCTTCCTTTTCGAATGCTTTTCATTAAAGGAATGCGTAATAAAAAACAGAAAAAAAGCTTTTTGCCAAAAAAAAAAAAAAAATAAGATCATGCGCCTATGTTTTGTCATCAGCCAGCATGATACAATTTAAAAGTATTCGTAAAACAAGGAATTTCATTAAAGAATGAGGAAGATCTCACGTAGCGATTGAAACAAACATTCTAGAGAAGTAATAAATTCGGTTGAAAAAATAAGTGTTTTTATTTTTGAATATTCAACAACTTCTCATAGCGGGCTTCTTTACCCTGTATGGCTTAAAAGCCCGCACTTGTTTTTATTTTAATCGAACACTTAAAATTCAAAACCAAAACCAGTTGAACTGAGTCCGTTTTTTAAGTGTAATTTTTCGAACGTAGACAAAATGTTTTTTTTTTTCAACCGAAAGCTGAGGAGTAGAAAATGATTTCTTACTAATGAAGTTGATAATGATTTTAATGTTTTATATCGTATTCGAATAAATAATTAAAGATTTACTGGTTGAAACTCGAATTTTTAATTTGCGTAGTATTTTTTCATTTGTGCAAAAGTTAGATCACTGCTTTTAGAAAAATCTACATTTCAGCATACAATGAAAATGTTTTTCTGCACAAAAAGATTTCCCTTGAGGTATATCTAATACTTTTTTTTTTATGCTTACATTATGCTCAGTGGTCTGGACGGAGTCAAAGCTTAAAAACAAAGGGAAGAACACCCTTCGATTAGCAGTCAACTTATCTGAATGATAACTGTAGCCTGCATAAAGGAGTCGAAACACCAAATAGCATTCCCACTGCATTTATTTTATTACGTGTGTTATCTGTTGTACCTTATGAGTACATATAATGAGTAATATTACTGTAAATTTGCTATTATGTCGGACAGTCCGAACTGGCCCGAAGTTCAGACAGTTTATAGCCGAACGCTCTAGCGAAAAAAAAACTTATCTATTTAACCGAACAACTAAGTCCAGTGCTTTTAAGCTTTAGTAAAAAAAAAAAAGCAAAAGAAAAAAGAGAACACACACACACACTGGTTAATTTTATTTTTTTTTCTTTGCCGAAAGCGACTTAAAAACTTGTAAAATTGTATTAGAACTTTGCTTAAAAAAAAAAAAATCTGCTTAAGAACTTCAGACTGCATCAAGGTTTTGCAACAGCAAGGGGCGTATCCGAAAACTTGATTTTTCTACCGTAAGTCAATTTTTCGTCATTAGCCATCCTGATAAGTTTTAAAATGAGAGAGAATAATATATAAGATAAGATATTGAAGAGAAATGGTTTTATTTTTGAAAATTTTTACAATTTGTTACCGTAGGCTGCTTGAACCGTTATGACTTAGATGGCAGCACGTGTTCATCATTTAACAGCACGGTTAAAATACAAAATAAATTGAACTATGCTCTTTTTTTTTAGCGTAGCTTTTCGAACGTCGTAAAAATGTGATAAGCTATTTTTTTTTTTGCAAAAAGAAGAAAAAATATATATTTTACCCTTCAAATGAGGTAGTAATTTTTTTATTTGTACAAAGAGTCAAAAACTCATTCGAAGAATATATATTTCAGTATACGATTTATTTTTTTCTGAACAAAAAACAATTCTATTGTAGTCTGAAATCTTAAACCTGATACTTAAATTTTCGCTTACATTATGCTTTAATTTTCTTACCAGAGCCAAAGCTTCAAATAAAAAAAAAACTTACAGTTTAGAAGTAATTTAGCGCAATGTTACATCAAGCTTTCATAACAGCAAGTAGCGTTTCTTTCTCATGTATTCTATTCCCTCATATTTGTTATTCATTTTATTAAGTGTTCATGCAATGCGCGATAATTCTCTAATTTTTTGATGCAGATTGTCTGGACGTGGGCCCGAACACTCATTCTCCTGGTTAAAAGTCGAACGCTCTGCCGATCAAGCTATTCAGCTCGATTATAGTGCAAGTTAAAGTTATAAATTAAACCAAAAACCTCATTCTGGTTCTTTAAAACAGGTGTTTTGGCAGAAAAAAAAAACAATTTTTAGACCGTGGGTCTATTTTTCGTCAGTAGCCTGCACGATAAGCTTTAAAATAAGGTGTAAATCAAAAATATCGATCAAAAATTGAGGAAGATCTCACGTAGATACCAAAAATAGGCTACAGAAATAGTATATAACGATTTACAAAAATACCTAGCTTTGGACTCTCCCGGCAATCTTATGCACTTAGTAGTATGTTCTTCCTTTTTCACGAAAAAGCGTTAGAAATATCGTGCACTGCCAATTGCCTCATTCTATATCTGTATTATAAAGCTATCTTTGAAATTTTTGAATTTGCATAAACCAGGAATGCTTTGCCTTAAAATGTAATACCCTTCTTGAAATTATGGGAAAATTTCTAAAGAATTTGGAAATTTGGAAAGTAATTTATTACGATCCAAGTTCTAACGGAAAAACCAAAGACCCTCTGGTAAGATTCTTGAAGAAGTATGAAGACGTAAGTATCAATACGGTAAAAAAATTAAAAAAAATAAAAATAAAAAATAAATAAAAGTTAAAATTTCGTTTCAAAAGATTCCAGTAAAATGAATTAAGTCTTTATAATCAACAAAACGCTGCAGATTTATTTTAATGTAAATACACTCAACTGGAAAATTTAGTGATTTATAATAGCAAACAACGAGCCTTAAACTATCAGTATTCATAATTTGCTAGAAAGATACTTAAATTCTAAATTAAAATTAGATTCTCAACTCTTTAAAATTGCTTATTTTAGTTACACTCCACTCAATCCAAATTTAGACATTTTGCATATACTTCCATATTTTTATGGTTACACAACTCTTAAAAACTGATGTATTGCAAAAAAAAAAAAAAAAAAAAGAAAAGAAAAGAATGATTTTAAAGCTACTAAATGCATCACATTATAAACTTAAATTGCCCAAACCTTTTCTACAATTACATTTTTGTATGAGATCAGTTATGCGGTTAAGTATAAATTACAAGGATATAAAAGATGTATCGCATGAATTTTTGCTGAAACTCAAAAATTATTTCTACAATTATAATATTATATTCAAGAGAAAAATGTGAGATTAAGAATAATATTATAAAACTAAAATACTTAAAATTTGATTTTTAAAGCAGTGGTCTGTAAAACGGACGCCTTAAAAGTTGTACTGGTGCATGATTTTGCAAAAAAAAAAAATCCCCATTTTTTAAGTTTAAATAAATACTTCCAAGGCAATGAAACGTGGTTCTTTAATCTGACGTCACGTATTTAACTCTATTTTTTTTTAAGTTCTTAGTTTCCTCAATGAAGTAATTATGTTTTACTATTGCTTTGTTCTAACTATTTACTATCTCAACTAAGAACACATTTTCTACTTCTTATCCTTCTTACCATTATTCTTCCACAAGTCACGAAATGCTTTTTCCAACTTTTCTAGTTCGTTAGCAGTAATTACAAGATTTTGCCCACTTATTCCTTGGCTTCTCAAAAAGAGTAAAAAAAGGAAGTTTATAACCCGAGATAATTCAAAAATTTAAAATTTTCAGCTAAAGAATTTACTCATTACTTACTTCAAACGTTCTAACAATGGAACTTTTTAATAACTACCGCAGAGTACCGTACCCATTCTCGATTAAGAATTTAATTATCCATTCTAGACAATTGTGAAACAGAGTTTAAGGCACTTTGTTTTCTTTTGTAAAGTTAACAAATTTCTCAATTAAGGTGTTATATCGTATTTTACGAAATATTTTCATCATTGGCGATAATAACTTCTTGAAATGAACTTTTGTATTAACTTTCCCTTGAAATCAATGTAATAAAATTAATGCTAGAACCTTTTTCCACCTTTTTGTGAACAGAAGGCAGTTACATACTTTTGATAGCGAACTTCTTTATATGTTGATAATGTTTCATTGCGGTAGTGATTTTTGTATTATTTTGATAGTAGTTTATTATTTACAATGTTAAAAAAAAAAGAAAGAAATGTTCCTCGAAAATAAAGGATAGTTGAAGTGCCTAAGTTTTGCTAGTAACATATCTGGCAAAAACCAGGGAAATCGACCGCGAAATATTAGTAAACTTCATGAAGTTAACCTGAAATATTTCTGCAAAATTCAGAAACTTTCAAAACCAAATGTAGTCATGATTCCAGAAGAGCTCAGGAACTTTCAGTGAAAACTTATATACGTAAATGGTAATGGCATGTTCATGGTTTACCAGGAAAGTTCGCAAAGCAGATATTGATGAAGCTAAGACGGAGTTGCAAGCAATTCCTATAAAGCACCCGGAGATTGCATTTCGCCCGTGGTTGATGCTCAGTCAATCCGGAGGAGCAATAGTTGAGCTAAAGGAGAAGCACCAAAGATTTCTGACACATTTTTAACTAGTAGATAAAGATGGTATTCACCACAGTCTAAAATAGCCATTAATGAAACTTGTTTCGATTTAGGAAACTCTCTTTTTTTTCACAGGAAAGTGGTGTGAACCCTTGCAATCCCGAAACGTTTTCTGAAAAAAAAAAAGTGTCTTTTCTTTTTTTTTTACAGTGCTCTTTTTCAGTGTTCTTACAACACTGCTCAGAACAGTTTTTCAGCTCAGTACACTTTTTTGAACACTTTTGAGGAGGCACTTGAGACAAAAAATTGCGGTTTTCAATGTATCAGTGCATTGTATGTAGAATCCCATCCTGCATGGACAAGGACAAGGGCGCCCATATGGGGGGTGGGCAAGTGGAGGCTCAGGCCCTCCCCCCCCCACTTTGAATTTGAACTTCCTTGCTTTTAGTTCTTTTTTCTTTGCAAAAATTTAAAAACATTTTTTCTCGAGCAATTAATGAAAAAGTTATTAAAAATGTCAAATTTTTATAACTTTAATCTGTATTGAAATTGGTTTCTGTAGTTAAAATATCTGAGCTCCCCTCCCTTAAAATTCGCTTAAGGGCGCCCTTGTGCATGGAGCCATATGAACGTAATTCTTTTAAAAAAAAATTGTAATATTTTCCCAGTTTTAAAAGAGCGCTAGTCCCATCCTTTGTATGCACTAGACATATGTCCCCCCCTCCCTCCTATAAAGTAGCGATTATGTGACTTACGTTAGACTGGATCTGAGATTCAGATAGGTCTCTTTCTACTTTTGCTTGAAAGCTTTGGTGTAGACATTTCAGAAAATTATTAAAACATGTATCTTTTTCCAAACATGTTACATTTTTGTTGTTAATTTTAAATAAACCTCACGTAGCCGCGTAGAGCTTCAGCTGCCAGACAGTTCATTTCACAGTCTTCTGCCAGGGATAGCCGTCCTTTATACAGAGGCGATGATAATACGCAGCGATTAGTCATAACAAAATATTTACTTGTATCACAGTGTAGTATTCCATCATCTTGCAGTAATAGAAATCTGCTAAATTTAAGTTGGTAAGGCAAAAAGTGAGGATTTCACTAGTGTGTCTAAATGTTTTCCCATCCTATTCTTATTGGATTTAACAAATATCTTGAACGGGAAACATTTGGAATAGAATTAGAGCAGGGCTGTAGACATGGTGGGGACCGTCGGGACAAATTCTCCACCAAAATTTTAACCTCTCTACAAAAATAAAGAAACGAAGACTATATAATCAAAACTCTTCCCACGCGACGACTCCATTAGTTGACCTTGTTATGCAAATCTTCTTTCAGTCAGCCCTCTTCTCCTAATCGCCCCTCCACACTCACATACCATTTTTTAAAAAAAATCATAAACTCCCAATTTTTTTACACCTTGGTCCCTAACATATTGTTAATTACTTATATTAAGGATATTAATTTACAAACATTCTTTGATATACACTTTAAAAAGAAACGTAACATATTTGCATGATCAAAACTACCATTTCTAATCCAATCATACTTTTGATTGAATGCTTGTAGATTTCAATAAATCAATGCTAGTAAATGCATATTTGTAGCCTTTAAGGATATTAATTTATTTTTTGAGGAGGTGATTGTAGATTTTTTTTCAACTGTGACTAGTTTAACTTGTTTGTCTGAAAGTTATTCTAAAAGCCCCCGTCGCATATATTTGCAATCGTAAACATGCAATAAGCCGCCTGACTTAACTAGTGGTCAGAAAAGTCTGACTGCGACAGGAAGGTTCGAATTCGAATCCTGGTGCGGGCATGGACGTGCTTTCTCTCTTATATCCTTGTCATTTATTTGTGTGAATGTGTGTTAAAAATGGTTGCCTACTCTATAAACGGGTCCTTATGGCATGTGAGTACAGTAGAAGTCTAACTTCACACCAAATTACGATACACTTCGAAAAGTGAAGCAGCGCACCCTAAATTGCCAGTCTAGCTGACACACGACAACAAGAACAACAACAACATGTACACTGTAAAAACGATTCAGAAACGTTCCTGGAAAGTAATAAGCAGCTGATGTGCCCAATTTCAGCCAGTAACATATCTCGCAAAAACCAGGAATGTTTGTCGCTGAAACTCAGTAACCTTCTTAAAATTTTACTGAAAAAAACAGAAATCTTCCTGTTTGTCTCCAGAACTTTAACGTAATCTTAGGCAGGGATAATATAACAGCTCTATAAGCAGCATTACAACCATGGCCAAAGTTAAGCCAGAATTGCAAGTAATGATTGCAATCCTTGCAAAGCTAAGTAGTCCAAAAACCTATTCGCTCCCTTTGGGAGCTTAAACAGTCTGGATAAAGCGTAGTTAAGTTTAAAACGATACACCTTATAAACACTCTCAGTGAATCTTTAAACTGGGAACTATAAATATTTTTTACAACAGAGAGAAGTCTGCACTCCTGCAAATTGTAGCCATTCAGAAAACTTTTTGACGATGATACTTGATATTTCCAGGAAGTGGATAAAAACCATTGAAATCCCGAAACGTTACGCGGAAATACTCAGTAACATTTCTGAATTTTTTTCTGACTCAGTATGATTCTACACTGAATTCATCATACAGTGTAATAAACACTGTATGATTAATTATAGACCATATAAATGTAATACAGTCCTCTTATTTTGTTGAGTCCCGGATGATCATCTGATGGAGATAGTGATATAGATCGTACATAAAAATGCTATTACTCCCTGATGAATAATTATGGTATAATATAAATTAATTATCAAATATTGACGCATTAATTAAAATAATTATTTAATACATTTTTATTTGCATTTAATTTTCATTTTTACAAACAACATAAGAAAAGTAATTATTAAATGCAATTTTCCCTATTGATCACATGTGTGGAACCATTTTTGCCTCCCCAAAGAAATATCCTGGCTATGGCCTTGAATCAGAGCATATTTCAGAACGCTCTGTTTTTAACGGAGCACATTTCGAATTCATTTTAGTGTACATTCAGGCAATTGAAACATTTTTTCTGAACTGAACTGTTCCAAGAGTTTTTCCAATGTGTTCTGGGAATTTGCAGACACAAGACCTAGTGTTTATGTCGCTAAAAAAAAACTAAACGCATGACTTACACTTCCCTCAATTTTGTCCTCACAATTGATTTCGAAAAACGTTTAATTTTTTATGACGGAACAAAGAGATACGTAAAGAAACACTTACACACGAACACAAATAGTTTTAAAAACCTAAATTACGTAAGTGGTATGAGCATTTGGTTTTACAGTATACTAAAGCAAGAAATTAAGATAGGAGACTGAGAGAGTGAACTCATTTGACTAAAGAGCAAAACAATAGTTGGGATGGCAACAAATGAAGCTCAAGATTGGAAAAGGTTACACCGGCACACTTTTTTAACACTTTTGGAAAAGTTTTTCAGAATTTTATTCGATAAGTCTTTTTTTTCTTTTTCGAAGCTGTGTAGCGCACGTTTTGCAAAAAAGCATTATAGCATTAACAGAACACTAATTTGCTTCTGCGACTAGTGTTTTGCTGGTAATTTCACAACAATTTCGCCAGGAAGCTGTCAACCACCGCTCGACACTGGGCGGTGAAGAGGAGGAGGGGGGGGGCACGGAAGGTTCATCCTTTTTGGCAGCGTTAACAATGCCACATGGCAGCAATTCATTGCTACAAAAATCTTGTATCTTACTGAGAGATTCCATTAATTGATATTAAAAAGTAAAAAAGAAAAAAACTGTTGAAATAATATTTGAATGCAAGAAAACTGACGTTACAAGCATGCTCAATTTTTCCCCCAGTCTGGTCTTAAATGTGCCCCCAATATCCTTCCAACTATACTCCCAAGCTTAAACTTAGCAAATATCCTGAACGAGTCACATTCGGAACAGATTCGGAGGACTTTTCAGTACGCTTTCTTTTTAGTGGAATTCATTCGGAGCGTTGTTAAGTTCTTAAGGGTGATTTTAGGATAAAGGTGTTATCAGGCAACCAGAATACGTTTTCTGAATGAAGGTATTCTAAACGTGTTTTAGATAGGCATCGGGGATTTTCTGCGAACCACGAAAATATAAAGTACGCAAAGGTTGAAGCTGTTCCTCATAAATGCATTTCAAAGCCTAAAATTTGAAAATCTAATTAGAGTTAAATAACAATAAACAGCAAAAATATACCTGCAAAAAATTGAAATTGTTAAATAACAAGCAAATAAAGAATAAATAAGTGAATTAGAGAAGTACAAAAACGAGGGCCAAACTTGTGAAAATACAGGATAGAGGAGCAGAAATTACCCAAAATAAGTCTTAAACGAATGAATTATGCAATGTTTTGATGCAGAAAAATTGCAAATTACAGCAGACATGTGTTTCAGTGTTACAAGGAACACCTTTTTCAACGCAAAGAAGTGTGAGCTTCGATAGAATAGTGATCCAAGTAAAATTGCAATTTTTGTGCATCAAAACGATTGAGAATTCTTTGTTTAATTTTCAAGCACAAAGGTATTCATTCATTATCAAATTAAGTCTTATTTCTCTGTAGAAAACTTGCTAAAAATTACTGTTTTTTCTCTCTTTATAAATAAATACTGTAAAAAATACATGTTTCTTGGTGTCTCCAAACTAAATTTTATCCTTTTGTTACACTGCGCGTACTTTGGTTGAATCCTTTATTAGATTTTGTTCCACAAAAATACCGTCCTCCTTAAGAAATAAAGTTTCGACCGTCGTCACGCCATTTCCTTTAAATCCTGAAAGAAAGTCCCGAAGGTGAAAATAGATAGAACGAAACTGTTCCATAAAGATAAGACTTGTCAATATTAGTAATACATATTTTGCTAGCTCTTTTATTCAATTAGAAGAATGGGAGATCTTCAAATATTTGTTCGTCTCTTACTTGGGGGTGCTTCCGGTGGTCTTACCTTCCCAATGCATCACGTTTTGTTACATCTTCAAAATCTTTAAGAGGTTTTGAGGCATTTATTTTCCATTCATCATGGCATTGTCCTTAAAAGAACTTTAATAAACGTTAAATATGTAATCAGAAAGCAACGCTGTTGAGTTTTGAAAAGAAATAAAGCCGATTGATTTTTTTAAAATCAGTTACTTAAAAGAAAAACTAATTAAATTTCAGTTTTTATTTAAGCATTTAAAAAAAAAGATAATGATATTTTGTCGGTCTTCATTTGTACGTAAGGTAGTTCAATCAGAATCAACTGCTCGTTTTTTTTTTTTGGTAAATGTTGCCATTTTGAAAAATCTTATTAAAAGAAAAACTAATTATTATTTTTTTTGTTTGTTTTACGCAACTTTTCTTTTGAGAATTCAGTTAATAATATTTTTTTGTTCTTCATTAATAGGTGAGGCATTCCTACCAGTAAATGAACTCTTCTTTTTACTAAGATTATAAACTTTTTTTCATAAATTGATTAAATTATTGATATTATTCAAAGATTGACAGTATTGATTGAACTCTTTACATGTTCAAAAAGAAAATGATTGCCAACTAATATATTTTACTACTGGTTGGGAGGGGTCCATGCTGACTTACTTTATCGGTACATTTTTTTCAAATCAATTCCCCCAAAAAACCTAAAGCAAATCTGTAAAAGTTCTTCCAATTTTTTAAAAATAATTACACACATTCACTAAAATGCTTTTACTGTCGTATGCTAAATGCTGTTCTCGTTTCAATGACATTATGAAGTTATGAAAATGAAATTGCGCTGAGATATTAACTTACTGTTGGTACTTCCCTACTCTAAAAATAATAAAAATTTGTTTACATCTATATTCAATAAACTAGTGGTACCCGCACGGCTTTGCCCGTAGTAGAAAATTAAAAGGTCTTTTGGTTCGCCTGTATATTTATAAATAATGTATGGTGAATTTCTTGCTAATTGGCTTACCCATGTTACAATTCTACGTTATGATAACTTGGTAATTTACTCGTCCATCTTATGACAATATTGTTCGGGAAAATTTTCTTAAAGTTGGAATAGAAAACGAACAAAATCGAATTTTCGAAAAATCGCTTCGAGGTGCACACCCCCATGCTACAAACTAACTTTGTGCCGAATTTCATGAAAATCGGCCGAACATTCTAGACGTTATGTGCGTCACAGAGATTCAGACATCCAGACAGACAGAGATCCAGACTTTGAGCTTTATTATTACTAAATATAAAGATAAGCGTTCTGAGATTCGTAAGGAGTAGGAAATTTTATGAAAACGTCTCCTGCCACTGCTGTCACAATTTAATCAAAATACACTTGTTTTAACGACATTTAAAGCTTTGGATGGGTTAAAAAGGTATACACATTAGAATGCTGTAGAGCATTTGCATTAGCGTTTATTACTTTCTCAACCTACTTAAGGACAGAGCTGTATAGATATTGCTGCAAAACACTGTCATATGTTTTATGGATCCTTTTTTAGGTTAAGGAATGCACAGAGATAATCTTGAAAGCAAGAATGTTTGTGTTGTATGGAGTTTTAACTTCAGTGAACTTAATAGTATAAAATGATCAGAGCTGATTTTGTGATAAGAAATTTCCTCACAATCTGCAAAAAAAAGAAAAAAAAAAACGATTAATCCGCTTGTTAGCCGATATACACTATGAGACGCGAGTAGAGAAAGAATGGAGGAGTACTTCGTGTCATACTTTACGGGTGTACCAATTGGTGCTGAAATCGCTTACTTTTTTGGTACAATTTACCATAAAAATGTTCTTTACTTTCACAGGAATATTAACATTTCTTGAATATTTAACAGTATATTCTAGGATGATTACAGATTCAAAAGTTTTTAAGCATTAAAAAGAAACTTTAAACAAAACGTGTTTTTATTTACTGTTCAGACTATTGTAAGTTTTTTTATCGGAGAAAATCTGGACTTTTCATGCAACGCAGAATAAACATCAGAAAATAAAATTAAAAACTTGTTTTGCCTATTTTTCGCTATTTTTAGTACGAAATAGAAGAAGAGATCACAAACGGGAAACAAAAAGTAGTTTTCGCCGACTGGTGAAAAGCAAGGTGATTGATTGATGGAACTGTCTGATTCAATTTACGATTATTGTGCCATGTAACTAATTGTACTGATGTCTGATCGTCTTGCTGTCGTCAGCCCGAAGAAAATAATAGCCTGACATTGAGCTTTGTTGTTGACAAAAAATCTGGATGTTTTATTTTTATTTCTGAACATTCTTGCGTGCATAATTTTAACTTATCAACTCAAAAAAAAAAAAAACTTATCAAGTCAAAAAAAAACAGCAACGGGGAAAATCAAAGTTTTATGCAATAATAGTTTTAAGCGATTCAGACTTAAATATTACAATACGAGCAAAACATTTCGAACATTTTTCGTCTAAATTATTAAATTTTAATGATGTTTCATAATTGGTTATATCGTTCTTACAACACCACGCGCCGGTTATGCACTGTAAAAAAATATCTGAAACGTCACAGATTATTTCTATGGAACGTCTCAGGATTTCACAGGTTTTCACCATTTCCTGTGAAAGTTAGGTTGTTTTTGTCAAAAAGTTTCCTGAATTACTCTACAAGTTGCACGAATATAGACTTACCACTTTCGTGAAAACTATTTTTAGCTACCAGTTAAAGACTAGAAGAGCAAAATATTTACAGGCAAGTGAGATGCTTTTGCTACTTGCTTGAAATTCTGTCCCTGCGTTGGTCATGGTAGTAATAATGCTTTTGGAATTTCTGTGTCAAATCAGGAAGGAGCCAAGCTTTTCCTTAAAACCTACGTAAGCTTTTTCTGAAGGTTCTAGAAATAAGACTGGCTATAACTGGAAAGATTTCTGTATTTTTTAGAAAGATAATGGCAGGAAAGTTTTTTCTCCCAAGACAGTTACTGGCTTTTTTTTAGGAACGTTTCTGAGGTTTGTTTTTTGCTCAAGCCCCCCTCCCCCCTAGAAATTAGAACTTCCTTCCTTTCAGTACTTTTTCCTCAAAAAATTAAAAACATTTCTCCTCCAATATCCAGCCATTAATAAATCAGGTATTAAAAATGTCAAATTTTAATAACTCTACTCTGTACTAAAATTGGTTTCCATGGACAAAATATCCTGCAAAATGAAGGGGAAAATATCTGATCCCCCCCCCCTTAAGATTTTCATATAGGCGCCTATGTGTGTAAGCTAATTTTGTACGATTTTTTTTGGCAATAAAGAGCATGAAATTTAGATTTTAAATCAACAGCAGCACTTTTTTTTCTTAGATTTTTAGTTGTGTCATTTTCCCTTACAGATTGCGATATGTAAAACTTAAAAGCTCTATAGAGAGAGAAACATTTTGCCTCAAATTCATTTGAATGCTATACAGTAATTTTGAAATGAGTTTAATTGAGCAAACTATGTTCTTAATTAACCTATTTAAAATGGCTTTCTTGGGAATTCTAACAATGCGTTCTGCATTCAACGACTGGCCAACCATACCAATATTTTACCGTATTTAGCTCTAGTTTTCAGAAGCATATGAATTTAATTTCAAAATTAGCTTTGCTCTAAATGGACGAAACGCAATATTAATTTTACTTGAAACCAGTCAATGTGGAAAAAGATCATTCTTCAGTTCAACGCTGAATCCAGTCTTACGATTTAAAACATTCTGTTAAAAGTTTTGTTCTTTAAAACAAATTAATGATCCAAAACCATTTCCGTTTTGACACAAATGATTGGTATTATCCACTGGTTGAAAATGTGGAAATATGTTTTAAAACTTTCAAATTTTTGCGACACATTGCTCTGCTTAAGCAATGCAAATGATGTATTGATTTTACTATACCCATCTTATTACTAATTTTGTGCTTGGTTGATAAAAAGTCACATGTTCCATTGCCATTGCTTGAAAAATATGTTCAAAATCAGGTGTGTGATAATAAATATTCGTGTCTGCTTCTCATAAGTAAATTACATTATCCAGGTTTACCTCCCTTTTTTGGGGGGAAAAGGATTTTTTCCTTGTTTGATTTTTTTTTTTGTGATCATTATTTTATTTCTCTATATGTTTGGAAACTTTTCAAAATTTTAAACTCTTAGATACGATGGTTGTAAAATCAATTACTGATACCTAACTTGATAATTTTTGTGCCTTACGTTAAATTATTTTTTATGAATAGGTTTCTTTTTTCTAATATAAGTACTTTTCCCCAGAACATCTCATTTAGGATTACTGGTAAATATCTTCAATTAAAACCAGAGTGAAATGTAAATGTTAAATGGGTAAACATAAAAACGACAAAAAAAAAAGTTTAGTTTAAACTTAAAGCCAATGGCTTATCCTTAAGCCTCAGAGCTAATACATCACGCACCCGCTCTTCGGTTACAAAACTTCCTAATGCCAAATATGGAGAAGGGGGGTTGCAACGTAGAACTACTTCTTCGTGGTGCCCCTGGGCAATGTTATTGTAACGGTAAAGTGGTCTAAAACTTTCGGCATGTTCTCCCTGCGTCATTTCAGCAATCAAGTATAAAACATACAAATTCAACATTAAAAATTTTAAAAGAAAATTTTTCAAAAAATAAATTGCTTGTTTCAAAATCTAGGAGCCATTCTTGACTGTGAATATTTTAGTTAATCAAAAACATTTAGGTACTTTTTTGTTTGTTCTTTTAACCAGAACGAATGCGATTAACCATCAACAATTGTTATTTTAACGGATGATATTCACAAAAAAATATTTTTAAATTTTATGTTTTCAAAGAAAGTTTATTATTTAATGGCGAACAGAGAGAATACATTTTTGAGAACCCTTACACACCGTGACATAAGATTATTATACGAAAGAAGAAAAAGTCTTTTAAACTTTTAACTTAGTTTTAAAAACTACCAACTTTCTTAGAAAAGTGCCTTCAATTCGTTATCGTAGAGCTGCACTTAAGAATTTCTAAGTATAACCTTTTTTTCAAAAAATGCGCAACTTTTGCTGTTTGGAAATTTCCTTCTTGTAAGAAGAAGTTTCTTCTTAAAGCAAGAGATTCCACTAATAACGTATGTCAAATTTAATCTTTTGAAGGATAGTATGAGAAGTTTTACATCTGTTACCATCCTAGAGAAATGCTAAGCTTCCGCGAATGACAAAAATTCCCACATGTGGGCGTTGTAATTTCAAACTTTTTTTTTTAACAAGTGGAAACAGACTCAATAGGGAGAGAAAAATATTTCAAGTTGAAAATATTTCTATTACTTGTTTTTTTATTCTTCATGGAGGGACATTCGAGTAAACATATTTGCTATTTTGTCCAGGAATTTCAAACTTTGACCTTTAATTTTTATATATTTCAGTATACTGTATTGATTTAAAGTATCAACTTTCAAAAAACATACTTCATATTTAGAAACTAGTAATTTGTATGTGTAGCGGGTGTTACTTTTTTTTAATACAAAACATTTTTTTTAAGTTGATACATTGTGTATTATCATGGCCCTTCGTAATTTTCATTTGGCCGTGACAATCGCTGAAACTCATAGCAACAAAGAGGGAGCTACAGGAAACCCCTGTTTTCCATCACGTTGCCATTGATTAGTGGATGCAAGGGTTCCGCTCAGCGCCTCTTGCGGTCAAAATAGACGACGTCCAATAAAAAATAAACTATGACAACAACTAACTAACTAAACTAACTGACTAAACAACTTCTCATTCATTGGTGCATGAACAGAACAGATATTAGTTGCATCGGTTTTGCTCAGAAAAGTCATAAATTGCCAAGCCCCGAAAGCGTCACACTGTAAAAAAAATCCGAAACGTTACTTGTTATTTCCGTGGAACGTCTCGGGATTTCACACGTTTTCACCTATTTCCCCGTAAAAACAAGTATCTTCACAAAAAAGTTTCCTGAATCACTACAAGTTGCACGCGTGCAGACTTTTCACAGTTGTGGAAAATATTTTTAGCAACCAGTTTAAAGATTCAATTAGCGTGTTTATAAAGTGCGTCCGCCTAAGGTTGCTTACGGCCGTCCAGATTTGACTAAGCTCCCAATGAGAGCGAAAAAGTCAATGGATAGCTACAGCAGTGTAAGGCAGGACTTGCAGGCTACGAGATATGTTTGGCTCCTCCTTGAATAGCTTTGGCCACGGTCGTTCTGATTTTTGTGGCGCCTTCTTGGTAAATCAGGAAGGTTCTAGTCAATTGCACTAAACCTACTTAATTTTTCTAGAAGGTTCTAGAGACTTGACTGGCTTCAGCAGGGGAGATTTCACACTTCTTCAGAAAGTTTCAAGGTTAATTTCAGAAAGGTTACCGACTTTCAGCGGAAAACGTTCCTGGTTTTTCCAAGATATGTTACTGGAAGAAATTGGGCACATCAGCTGCCTATTATTTTCCAGGAAAATTTCTCAATCGTTTTTACAGTGCAGCGTCAACTAGTGGTTACCTTAGTCATTCGTCATACACTGTTAAAACCAGGAGTGCCACAGGGGTAAAGAATTTCACCCTAGGGTGAAAAAACAGTGCCGCGGGGTGAAACGGAAGTGTCGTCAAGGTGCTTTTGGTTCCTCAGTGGGTGAACGACGTTAACAAAAGTGCTTCAATAGGAGAGCGACTCATTGCGCATGCGCTCTGACTTATCGTCCAACGACGACTTCAGTTTGAATGGCGAACGAAGGAAGTTGCAACGAAATTTGATTTCACATTGAATGAAGTACAAAACTGAAAATTTCGTGGATTAATCTTCGAAATATCGCGTAAGTAAAGGCATTTGATCATATTGTAGCACTTAGAGCTTTCGAACATATTTAAAGTGCTTAAAGTATGTTGATAACTGCTTATTGTTCCATTTACCTTATTAAATATTTAATATCTTGCTATTTACATCCTGCAAAACTGTTACCTAAAACTATTTATCAGTACTATCTTGAACAACAACAACATTAAAAATAAAAACGTTTAAATCAGCTGATAATTGAATTGCTAATTCCGGAATAAAAATGCATCGACGTGAGCAGCCAATATACCAATATCTATTTCTTCTCAAATGAAATACCACGAACAAAGCAGCAAAGGCGGAGGGAAAAAAAAACCGCCTGAAAAGAAATCTTTCTCACTCAGCGTTTGACTCATGAGTTTAAAATCGTGTTTTGGTTAACGTATCTTTCTTAGGCGTTATTGCATGAAGCGAATGTAGTTATCTACTCGTTTTTATTTTTAATCTGACGGAAAACTTGACATTGGAAAGAAGGGCTTTTATATCAGTATTTATCTTGTACGCATAAGGATACTCAAATATCGAATCTTATACTAAGTATTGATATGTTACGCTCGATTAAAATTTTAAACGTTTATGAACGCTTTTATTTTCCCATGATTCTAATCTAATGTTACCTAATATTTCTGGTTGTTCCGACAAATGATTGATAACTACCTTCCCTGTTCATTTCCAGTACGGATCTTGCAGTAAAAGTTGTCAACAACATATTCATTATTGAGCAATCCAAGTGTGAATATAAGAAAGTTAGTGCACGAACAGACAAATTAAAGTCATGAACACTTCTAAACTATGTTCGAAAGTTGAAATGTGATCAAATGCCTTCGTATATATAAATCAAAATAAATAAAACACAATTGTATTAAAAAACGCAAACACGGGGGGGGGGGATCTCTCTAGGAAGCAATAAAGGTGCCATTTTTCTCACCTAGGGTACCAACCTTCACCTACGGTGCACGTTGGGTGAAGGGAGCCAGTTTTTCACCCTTGCTAAGGGTGCAATTTCGGTTCTCTATCGGGTGTCGCTGGTGAACAAGCGTTTCACCACTGAAAGGTGCCAAACGCAACCTGTAGTTTTAGCAGTGTAATACGATTAATTGAGGTTACATGGGATTTGAGATAACTAAAAAAGGGTGGACCATAAATTATGTCACACTTTTTTCACATTTCCCCCCCCCCCGTTCTCTCTTTGTCAGAAAGTGTCACTTGACCATATCCGTTTGCTTTGCGTGGGAAGAGGTAAGCAACTCGTGTTACCACCTTTCTCCCCTCTGTTAGAAACTGTCACAACTTCACAACCCCTCTCCCTCTTAATGCGTGACATCATTTCTAGAAAGGTCCTGATTAAACGTTGCTTTATTTACACTGTTAAAAAAATCCGAAACGTTACTGGGTATTTCCGTGTCACGTTTCGGATTTTAATGGTTTTTATCCACTTCCTGGAAAAATCAAGTATCATTGTCAAAAAGTTTCCTGAATTGCTACTAGTTGCACAAATGCAGAATTTTCATAATGTGAAAAATATTTTTATCTCCCAGTTTAAAGATTAACTGAGCATATTTATAAAGTGTATCGGCTTCATTTCACGTGCTATTTATAGCTCCCAAAGGGAGCGAAACGTATGAGCTACGTTGCTTTGCAAGAACTGCAAACTAGTGAGGTGCTTGATACTTATTTGTAATTCTGGCTTTACTTTGTCCACGTTTGCAAAAAAATTCTCCTTTAACTTCCTTGATAAATCAGGAACATGCCAAATTATTGTTTCCAGAGTCACGACTGGCGTTAAACGGGAAGATTTCTGAATTTTTCAGGAAGCTTCCAGGATAATATCAGGAAAGTTACTGAATTTTAGCGGAAAACGTACCTGGATTTTGCAAGATATGTTACTGGCAGGAACTGGGCACATTAGCTGCCCATTATTTTCCAGGAACGCTTCTGAATTGTTTTTACAGTGTATGTATACACTGGTCTGTAAAAAAATAAGGTCGGTGTTGAAAAAACTGCATATGAGCTGAACGAAAAGGCAGAACAGTGAAAGACGAATTAGAAGATCGACTGGGGCTGGATACGTTAACAAGTGCAAAAGCATAGAAATAGACATGGTGGAAGAGTGTCGGAGTGGGGTAAGTAGCACTAATGGTGTGAGATTCGTAAATCTGCGAGAGCGATTGCACTGCGTCTATTAGTTTAAATGAAATGGAGGTGCTACCTCACTGTAATATGTCGAACAATCTATCTCTTACATGTCATTTGGACAACTGAAGGGTTTGCATCAATAAAGAGTTAACTTTTTTTTTTTTTTTTTTTTTTTTTTGGCCGTTTGGTTCAACAAGGAGTTATCTGCGGTTGATAGTTCTCAGGTTATTCGCTAGATTGAGTTAGCTACTTCATTTGCTGGAGGCAACATGGAGTTCACTCCAAAAGATTTCCCAACAATCAAAAAATGAAGTTAACTCTTTGTTGCTATAAACCCTTCAATTTCATCTGAAGTCGAATAATTGAAAAGTCAGAAATCGGTTGATGTATGACAAATGTGACGGCAGAGTTCAGGGTTACTCGTAGCATCGAGTAACCCTGAACTCTTTATTATTATTTTCACAAAATAATAAAATTAGTTTTTTTTTTTTTTTGCATATTTCCATAATGCAACAGCCCTAAATTGTCAGTATATAGCGTAGTTTGAACTTAAAATTTATTATAGCTTTTACGTAAGAGTCTTTAGTTCGATCATAAGCCTTAAATATAGTTTCAAAGGCCGTAGCCGGGTTTCTATGTTAATTCTGCCCTTGAGGTATTTTAGTTTTGCACTTAGGGGATCATTTTGGTGTCGAATAAAAATTATTACGCCAAACTTTCAGCTCTTTATCTCAAACGACCCTCGAGGTTTTCAAAAAAAGAAAAAACCCTGTTTTTTCGATTTAATTATTTTTTCATAGTAAAATTCAAAATTAATGAATGGTAATTTTTTTCTCTTATTTTTAGGAACACAATATATTAAAAATTATGAAAGTCGTAATTTTTAAACGAAAAGCCAATTTTCGGCGACGAAAATAAAATTTAAATATTTTTTTTTTCAATGCTTTTCTGAAAAGTGTCACTAATCAAATTTTGTCAGAAAATGTCTTTTATACTCCTCTACACTCAGGATTTTTTTTTTAATGTTTCGAAGTGGTGGAACAATACAAAAAACATTAAAGTGATTTTTTTCTTCAATTTTGTGCTCAATTCAATTTTAATATTTAATTTTTTAATATTATTTAATTTTAATATTTTATTAATAATAATTTTTTTGAAAAACTCGAAGGTCGTTTGAGATAAAGAGCTGAAAGTTTGGCTAAATTATTTTTATTCGACACCAAAATGATCCCCCAAGTGCAAGTCAAAAAAGACGCAAGAGCAGATTTTACATAGAAACCCGGCTACGGCCTTTCATTGGATTTTAACCCAACTTAAAGCATATGCGCAAACGAAAAATCTGATGTAAAAGCTATAAAATATTTTTTTAGGTTCAAATTACGCTATATACTGAAAATTTATGGCTGTTGCCTTACAAAAATATAAAAAAGCTAAAATTGTTATCTTTTGAAAAATTCCATTTTTAGCAAATTTTTTTACACTCTCAACTTCATGCTCGAACTGAAAATGTCAATTAAAATCCCCCCCTCGATTGGAGATAGTAAACTGCAACTTTTGAGAGGTAACGCGATTCCAAATTTAAAAAAAAAAAATCGATTTTTTCGAATCCCCCTATTCAGCATCGGACATCTGCAAGAAACCATGGAAACAAACCATCAATACATTACTCTGCTGAGGTGATGAACCAGGCTAGCAGACAACAGGGGAAATAATGAAAAGCAAGCATGCAACTATAGCACAACTGATATCGCGTCGTACTGTCAGTAATAGACAGCATTTAGTAGCCTGTTTGCCCGATGATATATACGGTGTACAACTATATTAGGATTGTTCAAAAATACATGTAAAAAAAGTTTCTCTAGATAACAGGACACCCCCTCAATATTTTTACACTTGTCGATAGTAATATACTGGAAGAATTTTAGTTTCCTATTTCAACTGACAGAGGGTGCTCAACACCCGCCCCCAAACTTCATAAGTATGAGGAGGGAATTAAAAAATACATTGAACTGACAAAACAATGGTACATATTTTAATATACACGAGTAATATGCATATATACTGAAATAAAATAATTATTTACAAAACAACAGCTGGGAAGTTGAATATTTCTAAATTTGTGACATTGTTTTATGCTACGGCTAATGTTGAATGAAGGAATCATTGAGCACCCTCTTAAAACTTGGGTAAGAATTTAAAACTTTTACAGCATTAGTGCACTGTAAAAAAATTAAGGAACGTTACTGAATATTTCCGTGTAATTTTTCGGGATTTCAATGGTTTTTATCCATTTCCTGGAAATGTCAAGTATCATTGTCAAAAAGTTTCCTGAATTGCTACACGTTGCATGAATGCAGACTTCTCTCTGTTGTAAAAAAAAAAAAAATGTTAGCTCTCAGTTTAAACAATAACTGAGAATATATAAAAGATATTTCGGCTTCAGTTCAATTACGGCTCGTCCAGATTGATTAAGCTCCCAAACAGAGCGAGTAAGTCCTTGGACTACGTAGCATTGCAAAACTTTCAAGCAAGTGATATACTTGCAATCATGGCTTAGCTTTGGCTGTGTTTGCAATACTGCTTTTGGAACAGTCATCTTGATAAATCAGGAAGGTGCTAAGCTGTTACATTATCCTAACTAAGAGTTATTCTAAAGTTCCAGAGACACAACTGGCTTTAAACGGGAAGATTTCTAATTTTTTTGGGACAGTTTCAGGAAGGTTACTGAATTTTAGCAGAAAAACTTTCCTGGTTTTTGTGAGATATGTTACTGGCAGAAATTGGGCACATAAGCTGCCTATTATCTTTCAGGAACGTTTCTGAATCGTTTTTACAGTGTAAGTCTTAAAAAAGTAAGGGGTGTCCTGGACTCATGCTGAAAAAATGTTTTTTGAACCACCTTAAGGTATACGTTTAATATCTGATCGGATAAGGCTTTTTATGTGATTCCAACACCCAAATTGGACAGATAAATCATGAAGTGTAATCTTTTATACGGGTAAAGGTAGGTTTAGTCTGAGTAGCGATTATGGAAAAATACACATCTGAAAAAGCAAGGAACACGCAATAACCCCTTCAACAACATTAAAAAGACAGTTTTAAAAGTCTCAAAAGTCTAACGTGGGGCGCATCATGATTGGCAACCGTACAGGCCAGCACATCTTCTAAAGAGATTTAATTTCTGAGACCCGCTGTTATAATAAAGTTCACTTTCTTAATGAGCTTTTTTTTATTAGTGTTATAGGTCTTTAGTTCCTTTTCATGGACGACAAAACCCCGCGACATTCCTCGGTTACTGTTGAAGAGCTGTTGGAAAGTGGTAATGCCGAAGGCATGTACTGACCGACATGGAATTCAGATCTAAATCGCCTATACACTGTAAAAAAATTCAGAAACATTACTGACTATTTCCGTGTAACCTTTCGGGATTTCAATGGTTTTATCCCCTTCCTGGAAATATCAAGTATCATTCACAAAAAGTTTCCTGAATTGCTACAAGCTGCACGAATGCAGACTTCTCTCTGCTGAAAAAAATATTTTTAGCTCCCAGTTTAAAGATTAATTGAGAATATTTATAGGTGTATCGGCTTCAGCTCGTTCATGGCTCGTCCATGCTGATTACACTCCCAAAGGGAGCGAATAAGTATGGACTTCGTAGCTTTGCCAGAATTGCAAGCAAGTGAAATGCTTGATACTTGCTTGCAAATCTAGCTTAGCTATGGCCGTGCTTGCAGTACTGCTTTTATCACTGTCTTGATAAATCAGGAACGTGCCAAGCTGTAATATTATCCCTACCAGAGATAAGTTTGAACATCCAGAGACACAAAGGCTTTAAACGGAAAGATTTCTGGATTCTTCAGGAAGGTTACTGAATTTTAGCGGAAAACTTTCCTGGTTTTTTCGAGATATGTAACTGGCAGAAATTGGGCACATCAGCTGCCTATTATTTTCCAGGAACGTTTCTGAATCGTTTTTACAGTGTAGTATGTATGGAGTTTTCTAGGGAGACTTTCGGAAGCAAGTAATTTTTGTAGCACCATCAGTAACGATTGGTGCTACAAAAAGAATGGGCAGCAACGCTTCAACAAGTCATTGTGAACATCCTATTCACCCTCAGCAGACGATGTGAATCGTGCACAGTAGTCAGAGGAGCTCATATCTTAGAGCAGGAATATAATTTGAGGGAGACAGTCCAATCATTGACTTATAAAAAGCTGAAGCTATGATTCCAAGTCACGTGACTCAACAACGATGAATGGTTGACAGGTTTTGCGTGAAACTAGCGAAATAAACCTGATTTCTTATAATGCTTTGCTTTAAAATCTATCACGTGGCTTAAGGTCTTGGTTTCACGAGTGAAAGTCTTCACTCCCTCCACTTTATATCTTCTCAATGGTTCATATCCTTCACAGAAGGTTGGAGTTTGAGAACTGAACAAGAAAAGATTGTTCCCTTCCTTCTCGTTGTGTTCTATACTATTTCTTCAAAAATTTTCTTTTCATACTTTAGAATTCTTTTTGGGAAGTTTTGCTTGCATTACCACTGTTATACATCTTAGAAATTTTTGGTATTATTTTTGTTGATTTGAAAAACTTCTGCTCATCGTTCTATTGAAACAACCGTTTCGCCCCTTATTTTTGCAGACCAATGCACATGTGTGAATGGCTTCTGAACTAGTAGAAACTACTCCTGTTAAATGCAACTTGTTTCAACCTGAATATTAAAAAATAATTATAATAATAATAATTTGAATTTTGTCATCTTGAATTCAAATTATGTGTTTTGCAATAACGAGTGTGTGTGTGTATGTAGGCGTGTGTGCTTGTGTGTGGGGGTATGTGTGTTTGTGTGTAGGCATGTCTGTTTGTGTCTGTGTGCAGGCATGAGTGTGTGGGTAGTTGTGTGTATGAGTGTTTGTGTGCGTGGGGCGGGGAATGTGTATGTGTGTGTAGGCACATGTATTTGTGTCTGTGTGTAGGCATGAATGTGTGGGTAGTTGTGTGTGTGTATGTGTAGGTGTCTGTATATATGCGTGTGTGTATGTGTTTGTGTGTGTATGTGTTTGTGTGTGTGTATGTGTTTGTGTGTGTGTATGTGTGTGTGTGTAGTTGTGTATGTATGGGCGTGTGTGTAGCATATGGATGCAACCTGGAGACGGCTTTCGCTATAGGAGCAGCATCGAGAGGAGCCGGTCGACGGTGATGCTGCAGAGGGTGCTGGCGGGAAAATAAAATGATAGCACATCAAAACAGTCAAGTGAGAACTATAAGCAACCGTTATTGCTCAAAAAAAATTCATTCAGAAAAAAAAACGACGTTATTTCTCTGTGCACCAGCATTGGTTTTTAAACTTTGTTTTTTAGATTAGACACACTCATTCGATATCCAGTTAAAACAATCACTTCAATGCAGCTTACTTTTACATGAAGAAAAAAAGTAGAACAGTTGTTTTCTATGAAACACTTAATTTATGATTATTAAAATTATATAATTATTGTTCAGTTCTGATTTATTGCATTATGTATCTATTAACAATGAGTCTATTTCAGTTAAGAGAGAACAATAATTTCTCTATCGTACGATTTTTTTTTCTATACTTACGACAAGTAAACATCAGTTCAGATAAGAAATTTAAAGCATTTAACTGAAATGACAGCATTAGAAGTCGTCGTGAATAAAATTTTTCCTTCTTTATAAATTCTACCATTTAGGAAAAAATATAGAAAACAAAAACTCAAGAACCTCTTTTGTTTCACTAGGTAACAGTATAAAATTTAAAACGAAATGTATTTTCGTTTTTAAAACTTCTAAAGAAAGCACTTATTACATTATACGAATTCTAAACTAGACAGAACCTGAATCAAACCAGAATGAGCAACTTAATATTCATTATAACCAAAGGCAATAAAAAAGCTGTGAAAGCATTCAGAGGAAACGTTTTCAAAAGTGAGTTCAGTTGTGTTTTATTTTCTTTTAGTAAAAAGCTAGTAATTAAATATACAGTTCTTGTCAGAAAAATGTTTCTTTCGTTTCTTTCATTATTTTTAACAACCAGCTTCTATAAAAAGTAAACTTACCTAAAAAAAAAATGCAATTAGGTATTTCTTTAGGGACCATCTTAGGATTTAAAAAATTAATGTTTTACAAATTGTGCTCGAGAAAAGAATATATTTTAACGGAAAACAATATCCTTATATTATTTCTCTAGCCTGTTTTTTTGTTTCTACACAAGATCTTCCTCAATTCTTGATTGATTTCTTTGATTTAACCCTCATTTTAAAGAATATCGTTTAGGAAACTGACGAAAAGTAGACCCAAAGTCTAAAAATTATTTTTTCTGTTAAAAAAACCTGTTTTAAAGCACCGGAATGAGGTTTTCGGTTAAATTTATAAGTTTACTTTGCTCCGTGATCATCAGAGCAGAATAGCTTGATTGGCAGAGCGTTCGACTGGTAACAAGAAGAACGAGTGTTCGCACCCCGTCACGGATGATCTGCATCAGAAAATTAGAAAAGTATAATGCATTACATGGACACTTATGAACATTAAATGACACAAGTGAGGGAACAAAATAAATGAGATAGGAACGCTCCTTGCTATTACGAAAAGTTGATGCAACCTGTAGCTCAATTGATTCTTAGTTCTAAGGTTTTTGTTTTGTGTTTGAAGCTTTGGCTCCGGTCAGAAAAATAAAGCATGATGTAACCGAAAATATAAGTATTAGGTTTAAGATTTCAGACTACAATGGAATAATTTTTGTTCAGATAAAAAAATTTATACTAAAATGGTAGATCTTCTAATGACATTTTTTGACTCTTAGAAAAAAAAAAAAAAAAAAAAAGCACCGAAATAGAAATTACGCTTTTCAGTTAGTTAACCTATGAATATTTATTAGAATACGAAGTAAAACATTAAAATTACTAACAACTTGATGAGAAAAATATCATTTATATTTCGGCAAAAAACAAATAGCCAGTCACATTTTTACTACATTCGAAAAGCTTCGCTTAAAAAACGAACATAGTTCAACTGATTTTGTATTTTAACCGATCGTTTAAATGATTACCCCTTGCTGCCATCTAAGCCATAACTGTTCAAGCAGCCTGCGATAACAAATTGTATAAATTTTCAAAAACACTTCTCTTCAATATCTTATCTTATATACTAATTTCTATACTATTCTTAACTATTTCTGAGGATTATTTTTCTGTCGGTATGAGAGATCCTTATATTTTATTTCTGTAGCCTGTTTTTTGTTCCTACGCGACATCTTTCTCAATTCTTGATCGATTTTTTTTATTTACCCCTTATTTTAAAGCTTATCGAGCCAACTAATGACAAAAATCAGACCTACGGTCGAAAAATCAATTTCTCGGAAACGCCCCTTGCTCCTGCATAACCTTGATGCAGCTTGTATTTCGTAAGCAGATTTTTTTTAATTCAAAATTCCAATAAAATTTCCAATTAACAATTCACAATTAAACCTGATTTTTTTTTTTTTTTTTTAAATAAAGCTCAAAAGCACTGGGCTTAGATGTTCGGTTTCATTGATACGTTTTTTTTTTTTTTTTTTTTTTTTTTTTTTTTTTTTTTTTTTTTTTTTTTTTTTTGGTAGAGCATTCGGCAATAAATTAGCTGAACTTCGAGTGCAGCAATTGGAGGTGACTTCATGTTAATGGACGAAAATTGCAGACCACATCGTTCATACTTGATGAATGATTTTCTTTTGGCGGAAGGAATCATACGAATGAAATGTTCAGCGTGTTCTACATACATGAAACCAATAGAGCATGTTTGGGACATTCTAGACAATGAGTTTTTTGACGCCTACCACCTCCCCAAACTCTCCAAGAACCGGGAAGAGCGCTTCAGGAGGAGTGGGGCAGAATACCCCAGCCCCTCATCAATAGCATCATTAATTCCATGCCTCAGAGGTGTTTTATATTGCTGGCCGTCCGGGATTACCATACACCCTATTAGAAGCGATTTTTTTTCAGAAAACCCCAATTTTTTATCGCTTTTCTCATACGCACAAAGTGCGTTTTTTCCCTTTTGTGCCCAAAAGTTGAAAAAAAAGTATTTTTTCCTGCCGTACAAATATAATTTTTGTCTCAAATAGTTTACTAACGTCTGTTGATAATGTATCAATCATCCAAAACGTTTTCCAGGCTCAAAATCAACCCAAAACCTCAATATCCTTTAATTGTTTTGAGAGCAGTGTATATATATATATAATATACAATTACGTTCCTATAACTCGACCAGGAATCAGATTCAACATACAATGGCAGTCGAAAAATTGCTACTACTTTAATTTTTTGTCTATTCATTTTTACGTATCTACTTCATCAGACTAGCAATATTTTTTTTTTTTAGAAATCAGCATAAAATTCTAAAAAGATATGTCTGGTATAATTTTCAGTGTTAGATAATTTTGGGAACATTAATTAGATAATAGAAAGTCGATTATGATATACGGAAAAGTAGGTTAGTTTAGTTCTGGTCGGAACTTCTTGTTTCCCATTTATTTGCTTATTTATTTCATTTTCTTCAAACCAGTCATGCAACATTATGAGCTAGTGAACTGAAAATAAAATATGGGTACGATTTCATAGCAATTTAAAATCTTCTTGCTGGGTAAAAAGTGTTATTCTTGGTTGTACTATTCCCTCTCTACCACTAACTAAAAAAGTTAAATTCTTTACGTTTAGTGTTTTTAAAGTAACGTTTTTGAACTAGTTTTGTCAAATGCTTCACTTGATTAGAACTAGAACGGCCAAACAGCCATTTTTACCCTAAAATAATTTAAAATACGCTCAAAATGTATTGGTTTTAACAAATCAGTTGAATATGTTAAGAGTTTGTCTAAATATAGACAAACATCTTCCCCAAAGAAATACATTCTTTATCTTATTTTGTTTCTATGCAGATTTCAAATAAACCTACACTGTAAAAAAATTCCGAAACGTTACTGGTTATTTCCGAGGAACGTTTCGTGATTTCAGAGGTTTTCACCTATTTCCCCAAAAAATCAAGTATCTTCGCAAAAAAGTTTCCTGAATTCCTAAAAGATGCACTAAGGCTCCTATATAAGGGGAGCTGACTTATCCGACATTGTGGTTCCAAAATTGTCGGGAGAAAAAAATAAACATTTGTACAAAAGCCTCATTGCAGAAAACTGGTGTCAAAGCTTTAAGTGTGTTGCCCGATTGACGTTTGATTATTTTATTCTGTAGATGAAGACAATTTAATTAATACAAATTAAAAACAAATAAGGTGTGAAAATGAGGTTTATTACCGTAAACATTTCTCGATACATTTTTGCTGAATTTGAGAACGAAGTTATCTTTCTAAATTTACCTTAAGGCACATTTTACTCAACTTATCATCAATTAATTTACGACTTAGCAACCAGCGAATATTATAACGTATTTATAAATACTAGAAACGAGGTTGGATCCAATTCTGCCTTGGAACCAAAATGTCGGATAAGTCAGCCTGTCTTTTTCAAGGAGCTCTAAGATGCACGAATGCAGATCTTGCACTGGTGTGAAAAATATTTTTTGCTACCAGTTTAAATATTGACGGAGCGTGTTTATTAAGTGTATCGGCTGTAGATTGTTTATAGCCCGTCCGGATTGACTAAGCTTCCAATGGGAGCAAATAAGTCACTGGATAGCTACAGCTCTGCGAGATAGGAATTGCAGGCAAGGAATATGCTTGGTTCTTGCTTGCAATTTTCGCGTAGCCTGGCCGTGGTTGCTCTAATATTTCTGGAGCTTTCTTGGGAAAGCAGGAAGGTTCTAATCAAATAATTAAACCTATTTATTTTTTCTAGAAGGTTCACGCCTGGCTTTAATAGGAGAGATTTCTTAATATTTTCGAAAGGTTACTGACTTTTATTGGAAAACGTTCCTGGTTTTTGTAAGATATTTTACTGACTGAAATTGGGCACATCAGCTGCCTATTATTTTCCAGGAACGTTTCTGAATCGTTTTTACAGTGTTGAACAGCCAACAACAGTCAAAATGACCCATGTGTTACTTTTGTTTATACTTTGATTGGGTTATTCCTTACGAAAGGCAGGAAGAGTTATGGTTTTAAGTGTCATGCCTTTTCAAAGCAATACTCGCTTGAGCAAAAAATAATCTAGAATTTTTCTTTTTTTTTTTCAAACGCCGTTTGTCACATTTCTTCTACTGTTTGCCTCTGAGAAGTTAAATTGTGGATTTGAGCAAGTAAATTTCTTTCAAGGGAGAGCAAGTAGTAAAAAGAGGAATTGTTAGGCGCAGAGTTGGGATGCCATTAAGCCTTCTGAACTTCAGCATATTTTCTTCACCCTTTATTTTAACAAATGGAATCGTTTAATCCGCTACGCCGGCCAGCGGAGCTCAACTTTCCAGAAGCGGATAGTACTAGATTTGAACTGAGCTTACGTGAAAGAGCCGTTTTAAATATATCCTCTATTTGTTTTAGCTATACATACAAGTATTTCAAGTTAAACTTTAATAGTTGTAATTAATAATAGAACTAACATAAAATTCTTTGTTTTTGGTTGTAGAGGGTGAATCTAAACTCTTGGGCAAAACTTTAAGGGGTGTTAGAATGAAAAATAAGAAACAGGAATTATAAGAACATGCACACAAAGCCAGAAAGTGATGGATGCTAAAAAGGTCACAAATTTATTACGCAAAGATGATTTTGCACAAGAGGAGTGTCTGAGAAGTAGTTGGAACGGTTTTTAAAAATTACGTCCTGTAGTAGCTCTAACACACCGGTCGCAACAAAGGCACATCGATCGATGAAAATTTGTCAAAATGGCTCGTTATTGCGACAGTATGTGTTTGTCATTTTTAACGCCTGTATTGTGCTACTGCATGCTACGAATTTCATCTAGCGATTTAAACCTTTTCTTTAAAACTAGAATGTTGTGTAAAATTGTCTTTTT
Organism: Uloborus diversus; assembly: GCF_026930045.1. NCBI lineage: Eukaryota > Metazoa > Arthropoda > Arachnida > Araneae > Uloboridae > Uloborus > Uloborus diversus. The sequence goes on from NC_072738.1 coordinate 137,114,280, forward strand.
GTAGTAAATTTGTGTCCTGTTTTGCATCCATGAGTTTCTGGCTTTATGTGCGTGTAGCGCGTCAGCAAATCGTTTGAGCTCATACGTTCTTGAAGGGGTTTTTCCTCTAACACCCCTTAAAATTGTACCCAATTTAGACTCATCCTGTAGACATTTTAGTACAGTATTTACAGCTTATTTTAAAGAAAGGTCATTTTGACCAGTTTCAGCCGTTCTAGGTATAACGGAATATCGGCCATTCAAGTGTTGGGGAAAACAGAAAAGTAGTCCTTAATTCATAGCATAGTTTTAAACCATGAAACAGCGCTTGATTAATATATCATGTTTACAGAGCCTCCGTCACCCTTAGTGCAGCTAATGGTCTTGTCAAATATATCGCACTTGTAGTGGTAAACAACTGTCGGGTACATGTCGAATTCCGCTGAACTGTCTTTATTTTTCAAAAGACAGTGATAATAAATACTAGAGCAACGTAATGAAATTTCCCCCTTTCGGAGTTAAAATCCTTTTTTCGTTTTGATGTCATTCTGGAACAAAGGAAGCTTGTTCGTGCAACATTTATTTCGAGAGAGATTGCTAAAAGGATAGCGAATGAAACTCAAACAGCGTACACTTTTCTCAGAACTATATCTCTCGCTTGCGTTAATTTTATGTTTTAATAAAAGATAATAAGATAAAGGTAATGTCAGCACTTGGCACAAAAGAGATATAATGTCAAGAGAGAAACGCATATCTTTCCATGTTTCTAAAATTATACTGTAAGATGCGATATTGTAGGATGCAGTGTATTTTTTTTCCCCTACTAACTCATCCAAATAATTAAACGCAAAAGTGATTCAGATTTTTAAAAAGCGAAGAAGTATCTTTAAGTTAATTCTTCATCACAGCATTATGACCATTTTATAATTTAATAAATTAAAGTTTTATAACTTTGAATCTAAAGGCAGTAAAATCAATAAATAAATAAAATGAAATATAAAAAATAAAACAAAAAAGCTGTTTATACAAAGAAATGAACATTTTTCCTTCCATACCCCCTTCACACACACCGAAAAATACATTAAAAAAGAAAGAAAAAAGAATTTGTTTCTGACAAATAAGTTTTCAAAATCAAGAATTGCAAACACGAAATAAAAACACTTATAAAAGTTATCTTATTGAAACTATATACTCGTTTGTTCCATGTCTCTAAATGGTCTAGACTGAAATATATTTCAGACAGTCTTTTCAGATTTTTTTTCTTCCTGCTAAATACCATAGTGTTACAAATCCTGTAAATAGTAAATATTGTAGGAACGTAACCTGTAAATAGTTTCCCGTAATGAATATACAACCCCTTTTTCATTCGGCTAAAGTATACGACCCCTATTCTCTTTCTTTTCATTGATAACGGTCAACGCATTTCGAGAAGCGTGTGGAATATTTGAGAAATTTCTTTTCGGTGTATTTAAGCCGTTAGCGATGGATAAACAGTTTAGTTTCGATTCAGATTTCGAACGGAGAGCATTTTGCTCTGTTTATAGCGAGGCATTTCGCTGTGTTGTTTTCGTATTTGGAAGTAAATACGTGTGTAAACGTTGAGTTTACGGTGTTGTGTGATAATTGCTTAATTGCTGATGAATAATTTAGCAGTTGTTGAAGATCTTTCCTGTACATAGTGTAAATAAATTTCCTGTGTTTTTATCAAGAACTGTGTCTTCATTTCAAGAAAGTGGAAGTCGCACCGAATCCGTTACAATTGGCGCCCAACGTGGGGCTTCTTCTGGACTTTCTTGGAGTAAGTGTGACTTTGGACATTTTTTTTTCATAAAGACTGTTTGAATTTATAGACTTTGTTTTTATGGTGATTACTCGCGCAATGGATGACCAATTAAAACAACTTCTGGAAGCAATTAATGCTGTGAAAAGTGACTTGACCGAAAGTTTGGCGGCAAATCAAGACCAGTTAAAAAGCGATTTAACGGTGCTGAAAAAGGACTTAACGTCTAACCAAGAAGAAATTAAAAACGACCTTATTTCGGTAAAGACTGTGATGGAAAATAAATTTAATGACATAGAGCATCGAGTTGATGCTATTGAAGAAAAATTTGATACCGTTGAAAGCCGATTCAATGCTGTAGAAAATAAATTTGAAGAAGAAGATAGAAGATTTCATCTACTTAAAGAAGAGATCTTTAAGGACGTGGAAAGGAGATTGGCGACCGCGGAAAGCAGCTCTGTACAGTTTGGCGCTCCCACATCGGTTGCTCGACCGCCCATTAAACTTGCCACATTTGATGGGAAAACTTCGTGGCAGGTTTACAAAACTCAGTTCATGATAGTGGCGGAAGCGAACGGATGGGACTCTGCTACCAAGGCCTGCCATCTTGCAGCATCCCTGAGAGGTGACGCAGCGGACATTCTTCAGACCCTTCCGGACAGCCAGCGCCTGGATTTCGCCGCCCTCACATCTGCGTTGGAGCTTCGCTTCGGTGAGAAATGCCAGAAAGAGTTCAGCCGACTCCAGTTGAAGTCCCGTTTCCAGAAAACCGGGGAAACCCTGCAAGAGCTAGCGGCGGACGTCGATAGACTGTCTCATCTTGCTTTTTGCGACTGTCCTGCGGATGTTCGGGACAACCTGGCACTCAACTACTTCATCGACGGAGTTCGGAATCCTGAGATCCAGAAGGCCCTCCGGATGGCGAATGTAAACGACTTGAAATCCGCTTTGATGTATGCGATGAGATACGAGGCCGCCCAAGAAGCAACCCGTGTGGATCGCCATCTAATCCGGACTCAGGAAGCTGATGAGTCTGATTCCAGGTCGTCCCACCTCGCTGAACTTGAGAGACAACTCGGTGACTTGACAAGACATTTGAGCAGCATAACAGCCCAAAAGAAACAAGAGCAGAAGTGCTGGAAATGCGGTAGTGAAGGACACCTGCGAAGGAGTTGTCCGGCTCGCCAAATTACGCGAGGGAAGGAAATCAACACCACTAAAGCTCTGCAGATTTCCTCTTCTAGTAGTGGCAGTGATGGACTTTTCATTTACGCACATGTAAATGGGAACCCCTGCAGACTGATTGTTGACACTGGAGCCAATGTGACAATCATTAGGACAGATGTGGCTCGTGAATTTGGATTGAAACTGCTGTGGACATCGCCACGCGTAAGTCTCCAGACTGTGACAGGTGACAAAATTGAGATTGACGGTAAAGTGGACTTGGAAATAGTGTTTGGGAATGCCACCTACCATCATACGGCATTCGTCGCTAATATCACGGACCCCTTCATTCTCGGATTGGACTTTTTGAAGAAATATGACTTCACTCTCGACTTCAAGACTAATGAGCTGCACTCGATGAGAGAAGACATAGCCGTTTTCCCTGCAGAAAGTGATGTCAAATCCGCTCATCAAATAATAGCCCAAACAGATTTGTCAATTCCCTCAAGGTCAGAATCATTAATACCCGGCTCCATTGAAGAAAGCAATAGTTTTCGATTTGGACTCATTGAATCCCCCAACTTAAGCAATAGCCTAAAAGGAGTGCTGGTAGCATCTACGCTTGTGGACCTTTCTAAGGATGTAATTCCTGTAAGAGTCGCCAACGTGAGTGAAAGGCCAAGGAATATTCGGAAAGGTGAAGTGTTAGCAACTTGTACTCCAGTAAACTGCATCATTAGAAGAATCAATTCCCCCGAGACTGTGTCTTCTGAGTCCTTGACATCGAAGTTAATTGGGAGTGCACCCTTATCGAAAGATCAAAGAACTGCTGCGGAACAATTGGTGGATGACTTTAAGAATCTGTTTTCATCTACATCGGAGGATGTTGGCCGTACGAATTTAACGCAGCATAGGATCTACACTGGAGAACACCCACCTATTAAACAGCATCCAAGACGACTACCGTTCGCCAAGAAGGAAGAGGTTGAGACCCTCCTGAAAGAGATGAAGGAGAATGATGTAATCGAACCCTCATCCAGTCCCTGGGCCTCTCCCATCGTCTTGGTCCGAAAGAAAGATGGCTCCACCAGATTTTGTGTCGATTACCGACGACTGAATGAAATCACCAAGAAAGACAGTTACCCTCTTCCACGGATAGACGACACCTTAGACACTCTTTCCGGACACAAGTGGTTTTCGACCCTGGACTTGAAGAGCGGCTACTGGCAGGTTGAGATACACCCTGATGACCGAGAGAAGACAGCGTTTACAACTGGACAAGGCTTATGGCAGTTTAAAGTGATGCCCTTCGGCCTCTGCAATGCACCAGCTACGTTCGAGCGTCTTATGGAGACAGTGTTAAGAGGACTTTCCTACGAATCCTGTCTGGTCTACTTAGACGATATCATCATCGTGGGACGCAGCTTCGAAGAACATCTGGCAAATCTTAGGAAGGTGCTGCAAAAGCTTAAGGAAGCCAATCTGAAGTTAAGCCCGTCCAAATGTAATTTGTTCCGCCGGGAAGTGAACTACCTTGGTCACATCATCTCTTCTGAGGGTGTACAAACCGATCCAGAGAAGGTATCTGCGGTCAGGAGTTGGAGTCGTCCCGAAAACATCCATCAGTTGCGAAGTTTCCTGGGGCTCTGCACGTACTACAGGAAGTTTGTGAAGGGTTTTTCCAACATTGCACGACCTTTGCATAAGCTGACGGAGAGCAAGCAAAAGTTTGAATGGTCCAAAGAATGCGAAGATGCATTTCTACGACTGAAGGAGGCTTTAACATCAACGCCTATTCTCTCATATCCTCAGCCTGGAAAATCCTTCATCCTAGACACTGATGCGAGTAACGAGGGAATTGGAGCTGTTTTATCCCAAGAAATTGACGGAAATGAACATGTCATCGCTTACTGGAGCAAATGCTTATCAAAGTCGGAGCGAAATTACTGCGTCACCAGAAAGGAGTTACTGGCCATAGTGAAAGCTGTAGAACACTTCCATCATTACCTTTACGGCCGAAAATTTCTGCTTCGGACAGATCATGCCTCATTAACTTGGCTTTTGAACTTCAAAAATCCGGAAGGTCAGATAGCCAGATGGATACAGCGGCTCCAGGAATATGACATGGAGATCAAGCATCGAAAAGGGTTATCTCACGGTAATGCTGACGCTTTATCAAGGAGACCCTGTCCTGAGAACTGCCACTATTGTTCCCGAATCGAGAAACAGTATGGAACGACTAGCCCTACCGCCTATCAGGTGACAGTGACTCCAACATCATCAGAACCTGATCCATGGAGTGATGACCAAGTTCGAAAAGATCAACTTGAAGACCCCGACATAAAACCAATTTTAGAGTTCATGGAAAGTGACAGTCGACGCCCTAGCTGGCAGGACGTTTCCATCTTCAGTCCTGCAACAAAAAGATACTGGGCTTTATGGAACTCACTCCATTTACGGAACGGCGTGCTACACCGGAAATGGGAATCTGACGACGGCAAAACATCTAGGTGGCAGTTACTACTTCCCCGATCAAGGATTTCAGATGTTCTGAAAGAAATACATAGTAGTGCGACTGGAGGACATTTTGGTGTCTTGAAAACCCTCAATAAAGTTCGGGAGCGCTTCTTCTGGAGCAAGGAGAAGGATGACGTGGAGAAGTGGTGCCATTCTTGTGACGCCTGTGCTGCTCGTAAAGGACCGAAGAAAAGAAGCAGAGGGAAGCTACATCTGTACAACGTTGGAGCTCCTTTCGAACGAATTGGGATCGACATCCTGGGTCCTCTACCAAGAACTGCTGATGGGAAAAAATACATTCTTGTTTCCATCGACTATTTCACCAAATGGCCCGAAGCGTATCCCATTCCAGATCAAGAAGCTACCACCGTAGCAGAGACTCTAGTCCAACATTGGATCTCGAGATATGGAACACCTTTGCAGATTCATTCCGATCAAGGGAGGAATTTCATCTCTGCTGTGTTTAAGGGCCTATGTCAAATTTTCGGAATTGAGAAAACTAGGACAACACCACTACACCCACAATCGGATGGCATGGTGGAGAGATTTAACCGCACAATCCTAAATAATCTCTCGCTTATGGTATCCAGAAATCAACAGGATTGGGACAAGAAGCTACCTTTGTTCCTGCTGGCCTACCGCAGTGCTGTCCACGAGACTACCGGATATGCCCCATCTCAGATGCTCTTCGGACGAGAGCTTCGGCTACCTTGTGATCTCGTCTTCGGTCGTCCTCCGGATGCGCCTTCATCGCCTGAGGAGTACATCCAGGATCTCCAGGCCCGGTTGGAAGACGTTCATAACTTCGCACGAGAGCGAATCAACATCGCGGCGGAGAAGATGAAGACCCGATACGACACAAGGTCTACTGGACATGAATTCAACGAAGGCGACAAGGTTTGGTTATGGAATCCCATCCGACGGAAAGGTCTTTCACCCAAATTGCAGTCGCATTGGGATGGACCCTACAAAGTCGTTAACCGACTGAATGACGTCGTAGTGAGGATCCAAAAATCACCTAATGCAAAACCTAGGGTTGTACATTATGATCGGTTAGCCCCATACTATGGCCATAGTTCATGAGTATTACGTAGACAACCATGGTTGATAACATAAAAGTTGTAGATAATTTTTGCTTTTAATGTTTAGTAATATTTCTTGTTATTATTGTGTTTTCTGTATCTGTTAGTTATTAATTAATGTGTATATTTGTAAACTTGTGATAGAAGTTTGGCACCCTTTCTGGGGATTGTACTGCCCGGGACGTGCAGTCCTTGGGAAGGGGGCAATGTTACAAATCCTGTAAATAGTAAATATTGTAGGAACGTAACCTGTAAATAGTTTCCCGTAATGAATATACAACCCCTTTTTCATTCGGCTAAAGTATACGACCCCTATTCTCTTTCTTTTCATTGATAACGGTCAACGCATTTCGAGAAGCGTGTGGAATATTTGAGAAATTTCTTTTCGGTGTATTTAAGCCGTTAGCGATGGATAAACAGTTTAGTTTCGATTCAGATTTCGAACGGAGAGCATTTTGCTCTGTTTATAGCGAGGCATTTCGCTGTGTTGTTTTCGTATTTGGAAGTAAATACGTGTGTAAACGTTGAGTTTACGGTGTTGTGTGATAATTGCTTAATTGCTGATGAATAATTTAGCAGTTGTTGAAGATCTTTCCTGTACATAGTGTAAATAAATTTCCTGTGTTTTTATCAAGAACTGTGTCTTCATTTCAAGAAAGTGGAAGTCGCACCGAATCCGTTACAATAGTTTACCAAAATACATGAAGCAGACATTCGCAAATAAATTACCTCGTCTGTAAAAATGGTGCACCTTATAAAAACAAAAGCTATATTCTAAATGAATTGAAATGTATTATGAGAAAATGATCCTGAAAAACTTGTATTGATATTAAAATATTAATTTTTAAAACATACTCTTTGGAAATGAAAGGCATATTCTAAGTCAATTCAATCAAATATATTTGGTACAAAGAAATTCTTAAATTATATGGAGTTGAAAACAAATCAGGTTCATGACTGTCTTATTTTAAAATTTAATGTTCAATTAAATGAAAAAATGTACAGAAAAATTAATAGTGCAAAAAATTTCAATCCAAAACAAAAGAAATTTCAAAAAAGTGATTGGAAAAAATAAACTTATTTAAGTTTTTTTGCTAACATATAGGCAGAATGGTAACAGAAAAAATTAAAATTATTCAGTAGTGTGTAAATATTCATAGTCTGCAAAAGAAAATGGCAGCTATTCAAGCGTGAAAATTATTTAGACTAGATTGAGTGTCACATCACTGTAAAAAAATTCCGAAACGTTACTGAGTATTTCCGTGTTATATTTCGGGATTTTAATGGTTTTCATCTACTTCTGGGAAAAATCAAGTATCCTTGTCAAAAAACTTCCTGAATTGCCATAAGTTGCACGAATGCACACTTTTCACTGTTGTGAAAAATATTTTTAGCTCCCCAGTTTAAAAAATAACTGAACGTATTTATAAAGTGCATCGGCTTCAGTTCACGTACGGCCGGCCCGTCCATGCTAATTAAGCTCCCAAAGGGTGCGAATAAGTGTGGACTACTTTGCTTTGCAAGAATTGAAGGTAAGCAACATTCTCGTCATTTACTTGCAGTTCTGGCTTAGCTTTGGCCATGTTTGCAATAATGCTCTTGGAACTTCCTTGATAAATCAGGAAGATGCCGAACTATTATATTATACATTCTTAAGTTTACTCTAATTTTCCAGACACACGACTGACTTTTAACGGAAAGATTTCTGAATTTCTCAGGAATCTTCCAGGATAACTTCAGGAAGGTTACTGAATTTTAGTGGAAAGTATTCCTGGATTTCCCAAGACATGTTACTGTCAGAAATTAGGCACATCAGCTGCCCATTATTTTCCAGAAACGTTTCTGAATCGTTTTTACAGTGATTATGTGCTTTAAAAGGTTTCAACTACAGGTTAAATAACTTAGAAACTCCTCCCAAAAGTCAATCAATGCAGAAAAAAAATATCCGGTTTCTTATGATAGTCAGAATTTTAAAAAAAAATGAGGACAAACCAACTACCACAATTGGGATGCTTCTCAAGAGATTTGGAATACTCACCAGATACTGTATACAGATATTGTCACAACACTGTAAAAACCATTCAGAAACGTTCCTGGAAAATAATGGGCTGCTGATGTGCCCAACTTCTGCCAGTAACATGTCTTGCAAAGTCCAGGAATGTTTTCCGCTAAAATTCAGTAACCTTCCTGAAATTATCCCGGAAGCTTCCTGAAAAATTCAGATATCTTCTCGTTTAAAGCCTCTGGAACTTTAGAGCAAACTTAGTTAAGTTTATTATAATAGCTAGACACCTTCCTTATTTATTAAGGAAGTTCCATACTCAGTAAAGCAAACGTGGCCAAATCTAAGCCAGAATTGCAAGCTCGGATCGAGAATAATACTCGCCAGCAATTCTTGCAAAGCAACGTAGTCCAAACTTATTCAACTCCCGTTGGGAGCTTTGAAGCATGAACAGACCGTAACCAAACTGAAGCCGATACACTTTATAAATACGTTCAGTTCATCTTTAAACTGGGAGCTAAAAATGTTTTTCACAACAGAGAGAAGTCTGCATTCGGGCAACTTGTAGCAAATCAGGAAACGTTTTGACTATGATACTTGATTTTTCCAGAAAGAGGATAAAAACCATTGAAATCCAGAAACGTTACACGAAAATACTCAGTAACGTTTTGGAATTTTTTTAAAGTGCAGACACTTTTTTTTTTTTTTGAATTATTATCTCCAGTAAAGAAATAGAGGGAATTCACTTCCAACTGTTATACAGTGTTGAAACCAGGCAAAATATGTTTGCTAGTATACCTATGGAATTTCCAAACTTTTTAATACCTGCCTTGACTGTTAACTCCCAACTGTTTTGGGGAAAAATATGTTTGTATATAATATACAAGCATTCATAACTTCGTTTATTAAAAGATAGTATTATAGGGCATAATGTGAGGCCATTTGAAGTTGGAAAGAAATCAAAAGTTCATTGAGTAAAAACTAAGAAACCTGGATTAAAAAGCTAAAACTTATACCAGTTGGTTAAACTTTCACACAGCGGTATTTGTCACTTTAAAATCCTAATATATATAATAGCGAGTGACCGAGTAACGCTCCTGACGTCATCAGCAATGAAACTCGCGCCACAGCACGATAATTTGATAATATTTTTTGGTAATGTTTGACATGAAGATAAATGCTTTATTTTGACGAGGCTGAACTGAATCCGGTAACTTAACTGTTTTACTGGTAAGACTCATTTTAGGAGAGTGAAGAAACGAAAAAGTGGTTAACTATTAACACTACCTACTGGAGTTTAGGGTTAATCCATTGAAGTTAGGGTTAAAATTTCAACGTTCAAAATATCATCAAACAGCTTCGTTAAGCTGTAAAAGCAATTTTCACCCGTCATACCTTGACTGGTGACTTTTTAGTTTCGCAACTGTTGAACTTGGTAACGATGCTATCGTTCATAGTGTAAACTCTGTTATAACGTCAAAACATTTCAGTCAATTCATTTCCCACTAAGCAGTTATAAAGATCGTCTATAACGTTACTTGGCTATAATGTCTTAAATATTCTAAATTCATTCAATGACGATATGATAAAGCTTAACTAATACGAAAAGTGCTCTTAGCTTATTTTAATCACAAAATGTTTACAAACAACGACATTAGTAGTATGTATTATTGTCAAAGATTTGTATTTTTTAAATTTTCTTTTATCACAAAGCTACTGGTAGTTAGTAATGAAACAGCTGACAATGCACCCTTACAATGCTTAAGTTTTACGCTATGTTTCACAAATTAACATCAATGTGAACTAGAAATCGAATATGTGGTAACGTTTTTAGATCAAAGGATTTTTTCTTCCTTAGAAAACAAACAAGAATGCATACTAAATGTTTAAAAGATTTAAATTTGAAAAAAAAAATGTTGAAGCAATGAATCCCTTAGGCGTATTTTTTATATTATTTCAAAATGCTGATGTTTTTTACTTCATTTTACAAAAAAGGAAGTAGTGTATTCGCAAAAATATATTCACTCAAAAATTGACCTTAATTTCCATTTTTTTCACCCCCGAATGAATGTTGAGTTTTTTTTTTTTTTTTTTTTTTTTCCGTCTCAGCCACACGTGGATAAGTGCCTAAGAACGTATAGACACGCGAAATATAAATTTTGACGATTCCCAAGTTAATTAGAACGAGTTTTTTCTTGACGTCTGTACATATGTATGTGCGTATGTGCATATGTATGTCGCATAACTCAAGAACGGTATGTCCTAGAAAGATGAAATTTGGTACGTAGACTCGAAGTGGGGTCTAGTTATGCACCTCCCCATTCGGGTGCATTCGGGTGTTTTTAAAGAGGTCTTTTGCCCCTTTTTGTGGGGAAATCATTGTTAATTTCGATGTAAACTCAAGTGGTGTTATAATTTGGCGTACACTTGGCCATGTATCGCCAGTCTCTTGGTTGCTAAATTTCGTCACCAATTTGGCGACAAATTTGGTGATTTTTTTTTTTTTAAATCTGGGTTCAATTTGGCCACTGTTGGTGATATTTAGAGAGCAAACTATTGAATCACATTAAAATTGCCAATAATGAGAAAATTACATCAAATTGGAGTAAAAGGAAGTCATGTGATGCACACATCAGCTCGTTTTTTTTTTTTTTTTTTTTTTCTAACATGAAAGAGATATTGAATTCCTTCAAAAGGAATAAAAGATCTGAAACATTTTGTGGGATTAAAACTCTGCTTTAAAGGAGGGGAATGTGGGGCAAAGTGAAATGGTTAAATATTTACTCTGCTTTAAGCGCTACCTATGCGGTAACATTTTAACTAACTAGTAACACATGTAATCTAATCCAGTCTGAAAAAAATTACCACTGGAGATCAAAGCATATGATAATACAAGCCATCTTCCAAAGTTGATACTCAAATTGTTATATTTTGTTGTTAGTCAGAAATTATTTTTGTTATTATCAAATGAAAGAAATCCTATTATTAACATTTTAAACATTAATTGAGACCTACTAATATTCGATGCTGTATTTATATGGTTAATATTAAACTTACTTTTATTTTGAATGTTTTGTGCAACTCGTCATTTGTATGCGGAGCAAAGTGAATGGAGCGAAGTAAAAGTTTATTTTCTTTTACTTATCAATCATTCGTTAAATCACTTACGAACGTATTCATTTATTAATTTATTCATTTACATTCCTTCACTTAATAATTCGCACGTATTTATTCATTTATTCGCTTATTTCTTTATTCATTCACTATTTAATTCACTCAATTATCTTTCTTCACACATTATTTTTTTATTTATTAATTTATTGGCTATTAGTTATCTCTTCATTTATTCATTCATCCTTTTATTTACTCATTTATTTGATCAAGAATAATTTTCACACTCGAATAGAAATAATTTCATTTGAAAAAAATATTTCATTTTTCACATTGCCATATTAAAAAAAAAAAAAAAATAAGTGAACATTTTCCACTTTTTTTTCAGGCACAAATTTACAGCCAAAAATTAAAAAATTTTCCGTTGCAAGTTTTGTTGATAAAATATATTGTTCTTTCTTTATACTGTAATTTTTGAAACTAATTTCCAGCTTGCTCATTTTTAAAAACTATTCGTCATCTTAATTATTTCACTTTGCACCACATTCACCTACTATAAATTTTTCTGCAGCAGAAAATTTAGCACAAAAAATTTGACTACACAATTGAATAAAAATGTTCTGAGATAAATGTACGGCTTTAAATCAGAAATTTAATGTTCCGGTTTATTCACGATATTTTGTTTAAGGAAGAGAAATTGCAAATCCACCATAAAGAAGTTTTTATAAAATTGAAAATAAACAAAGAAAAACAAGGAAAGGAAATTAGAAATTCGAAACTTAGGGAAAAGCAGGTGCAATGTATTCAAGTGCATATCTTTTAAGCACATTAAAGTTATTTGCTAACCTATCAGTGTTAAACTTTGCAAATTTTAAACAAAAATTTCGCAGCACAACCGAAAATAAAATTGAAAATTTAAAAAAAACTCTGATTGAGTCGCAAATGTAGAATCGAGAAGAAAAACTGAAAATCCTTCTCAATGCCTTATATTATTAAAAATCAATTGCAAGTATTTTATTTTTTAACAAATAGAAAGTGGCAACAGATATAAATTTGAAATCAATCATTGCGTTTAATTTCGTTATCGGCCAACAATAAATTCGGTTACCAATTGCGTGAATAAAGGCTTAGCCGTATTAAAAAAATCTGCCTTTAAAAAAAAGTTATAGTTCGAATTATGTATAACATGGGAGTTCCAAATTCTATGAGACGCAGAAAAAAACTCTTTATTTTGGAACTAAATTTTTTAATTTATAAATATGTTTTAACTGCAAAAATCATGAACATTATTTAGAGGTTTTTAATTAATATCTTTGTTAATTAATGCCATCCAAAGACATAACCTAGCTCTTTCGAAAGATTTGTTTTTTCAAAATCGGTCCATCCGTTTAGACGCTGAAGACAGCGACACAGACAAGTCAGACTTATAACCCCCTTCCTTTGTGGTTCCAAGGAAAAAATATTTTTCGTAATGTATTTTTAGCATTGAGTCTTTACCTAAACCTTGTTAACAATGTACAGCAACCAATGTATCATATATTTTAATAACTAGGTACGGAGAAACAGCGTTTTTACGCTTCTCAAGGGATTCTGGGTGAGAAAAAAAAGTAAAATACGGGCAAACGTAAAAGACAGGAAATACATAGCAGCAAAATTGATGATGGGAACCGATGAAAAAAACGTTATATTCGGGAGACTTTAAATTGGGGTTTCACTGAATATGGTCTTTTTTTTTTTTTTTGAAATAATACATTAGAATACAATATGGAAGTCTAATGTGCTTTTTTGCATAAATTTTGTTCAGCCATAATTGAAAAAAGAAATTATAATTCTAACTTTGAGCACAATTTGGAAAGTTAATTAACTGTCCTCTTTTCTTCTGTTTAAGATACAATATTTCCAAAATGTGTGTACTATTTTTTCTTCTATTAAGAGCATTGTAATCTTGATTTTGTTTGATAAAGAGAGGGGAATGAGTACTCCATTAAAGATAAAGTATACATTAAAACTCCAGAATATTCTTTAAAAAATTAATTTTAAAGACGCATTTTGATCTTTTTTTGTTAACTAGAAAAAATATACACAGAAAGATACTTTAACAAGCTTCGTTTTTTCTTTAATTTACTTAAAAGGAAAATAATTACGGAACGAAAGTAAAAATCTACGTGTCACTCGAAGAAAGCAGGGAAGTGACTTTTTTTCCCTTCTGATAAAAAGGTGAACATTACTTTTTGATTGGTTCAGTCTAACGAAACAGGAAAAATGAGCTAAGAACTTTATAGAAATTTATCGGTACATGAGGTATATGAATTAGTCTAAGTATACAAAATGCCCCCCTCCCCACCAAAATAAAAATCTTCCTTGAAAAAACTGTAGAAGAAATTATTATTACGATAGAGATAAGTTTCAAGCATGCATCCTTGCAAGAACCAGTAATTTAACAAAATTTCCCAATATTTTGGCACTTGTGGTCCAAGCACATCTGATAACTTTGGATAACATAATCCAAAACGTTTTTTTTGAATTACATCATTGATATTTGAGTTATTCCTTTCCCAATGGCTGCTCTCAACCATCGAGAAGAGATAAAATGAAGGAAGTGAAGACTTTCATTCAACCCCAAATCACGTGATTTAGTGCAAAGCATTTGAAGAAATCAGGTTTCTGTCGCTAGTTTCACGCAAAACGTGTCCATCATTTGTCATTATTGATTCACGTGACTTGGGTTTTTTGCCTCAGCGTTTTCTTTGCCAATGATTGGACTTGATCTTTCCATCTACTAATTCCAGCTCCAAGATCTCAACTGATTCACTGCAAGAAATTTCCGAAACGTCACAGATTAGTTTCGGGATATGTTCCAGGATTTCATCAATTTACTGTGAAAATCAATTATCTTTGTCAAAAACTTTCCTGAACTGCTACAAATAGACCGAAAAAAGACTTCTTTGTGCTGTGTAAAATATTTTTAGCTACCTGTTTGAAGATTGACTGAACGTGTTTCTTAGGTGTATGGTCCTTATTCTGCTGCGGCCAAACCGAGTAAGTTCCTAGCATTGAGAGTGAACTAACTGTAAGAAATCGACTGAGCCCCCAGTAATGTGAGTGAACAGAAAGTTTGGAATCCAAAGCTTTACAAGTAAGGTGCTTAGTATTATATTTTCAGTTCTGTGTTAGCGTCGGCCATGGTTGCAATAACGCTTTAGGGACTTTCCTGGTAGATCAGAAAGGTGCCAAGTTGTTATTTTTAAGGTTCCAGTTTTACTAATGGTTCCAGTTTTGTTTAAGAGTTCTCGATTTCACCGTGACGATATCTGAACTTTTCAGTAAGATTCTAGGATAATTTTAGGAAGGTTATTGACATTTAGCGGAAAACGTTCCAGTTTTTGCAAGATATGTTACTGGCAGAAATTGGGCTTATTAGCTTCCCATCGTTTACCAGGAACGTGTCTCAATTGTTTTTAAAGTGTTGACTGTTACTGGTTTTATGCTACGTTGTACATGCTCCCAAATTTAAAAAAAATCGTTAGCAAAGTCGAATCTAGAGAATTAGGCGGCTGGGAATTCATCGTTCTATGAAACTTTTACTTGATACTACTCACAAAATTCAATTTTCCAGTCATGAATATTTTTAATGAGATTGCGCACATATCTAGGAGACTTTTTCATTGAGCATACTTCAAAATGTAGCAGATGCACGACTGTCTCACTAGTCGCTTGCCAAACTTGTTTTTCGGGAGATTCAAGTAGCATTTTAATGTCCTTTCTATTGTGAGGCTGTGGATGATACTAGTCATCCGAAATGCAGCCCAATGACATTTGAAAGAGTTCCTTACTTCTTAAATTTATTTAACAGACGAATAAATGTGAGATTCGTTGGTACATCTCGTTAGAATGCATTTTTGAGACTCCGAATTTAAAAAATTTCCGGGGGGAGGTCATGGACCCCCAATCCCCAACTCTTGTTTGGTTTTTGTACATTTTGTATATTAGCCAACTTAAAATTTCGTTATAACGCAAATGTAGTTGTTTCTGAAAATTGCGTACTTTAATTACGTACTTTTATTTTCGTCTGTTGAAAGAGGGGGTGACACCACAAATAACAACCCCGAGTGTCACTTGTGCTAGGTATATATATGTATACATATATATATATATATATACATATATATATATATATACATATATATATATATATATACATATATATATATATATACATATATATATATATCTATGTGATGTGTGTATGTAAGTGTTTGTGTAATTATACACTGCTCGACATTGAAAATGCAACACCAAAAGAAGGAGTGTTCAGAAATTTATACAAATTTTGGAGTAGACGTACATCACTAAGTTATGTAAATGATGTGAAATCCGCAGCTCTCCGACGCACGTGAAGTAAGATATAAGGGAAGGAACTTGCAGAATGGGCAATATTCGTGTCGTTATTTCTGACTGGAGAATTATCGAAGAAATTTTCTTTTTGTCTTGGAGGATACGTGTAACACGAGAGAATGCCAGGCCGACGTCAACGAAGGCACTTCCAGCAGATAGACGATTTTACGAGGGGTATGGTGATCGGACTGAGAAGGGGGGGTTGGTCCGTACGTCAAATCGCAGCTGATGCCCACATGGATGCGAGCACGGTGCATCGGCTGTGCCGAAGATGGTTGGAACAATGAAATGTGGTAAGATTGAGGGGTGCAGGGGCAGCCAGAGTGACGTCAGAACGCGTGGATCGACGCATCCACCGACAAGCTGTAGCAGACCCACAAATCACTTGCTCCTCGATTCTGCAGCAGGTGTAAGACACCCTGAATGTTCCCGTGTCAACCAAAACGATTTCCCGTCGTTTTGTCGCACGTGGTCTGCAATCACAGCGTCCGCTAAGAAGACTGCCATTGATCCCACAACATAGACAGCAACGTTTAGTATGGTGCCGGACTTGAGCGTCGTGGATGACAGAATGGCGAAATGTGTTCTCAGTTGAATCCCGCTTCTGTTTATGCAGTGATAGTCGCCGCATACGTGTGTGGCGTCGACGTGGAGACAGATCTAATCCGGCAGTAACTGTGGAACGTCCCACCGCACGACAACGTGGCAAAATGGTTTGGGGCGCAATTGCGTACAATTCCATATTACCTCTAGTTCGTATTCAGGGCACTATGATGGCCCAACGATACTTGGATAATGTGCTACGGCCGGTGGCGATCCCTTACCTTTAAGGGTTACCTAATGCAATTTTTCAGCAGGATAACGCACGACCACTCAGTGCTGGCATCTGCCAACATGCTCTCCAAGGCACACAGTTGCTTCCTTGGCCACCATACTCTCCTGACCTGTCACCAATCGAACATGTGTGGGATGTGATTGGACGCCGTTTGCAGACTCTGTAACTGCCTCGTTCAGAAGACGAACTGTGGCAAATGGTTGTAAGGGAATGGAGAGCCATCCCTCTGGACACCATCCGCACCCTTATTGACTCTATGCCTAGACGTGTTTCTTCGTGTATCGCTGTCCGCGGTTGTCCTACATCCTACTGAGCCGACGTCGTTCTCGCTCTGTATTCTGCCTATCATTTGGAAATTAATATCATTTATTATTCCTTGCTGTTTCTGTCTTTTTTTCAAATTTCATCACTTTCTGACCACTCCTTCTTGGTGTTGCATTTTCAATGTCGAGCAGTATATATATATATATATATATATATATATATATATATATATATATATATATATATATATATATATATATATATATATATATATATATATATATATATATATATATATATATATATTTCAATAAAATATGTTTCTCAGGTCCTCACTTGCTCAGATTTATCTGAAAATTCAAATCCGATAAACCAAGCAAAGTCTCAAAGGGTAATCCGTCATCTTGAACACACTTACAAACTCAAAACAGAAAGAATAACACGATTGAGAGAACATTGTTGTGTCAATAATTTTATTATAAAACTTATTTAATAGTTTTTTTCCTCAAGAATAAGGAGTAGATAACTATAACAAGATAGCCATCTGTGATTGCATTTTAACTCGTCGAACTCTTTTAAAAATTATAATTCACCGAAGACGTTCAATCTTTTTTCCCTAATTTTACTTGAGAAATGCTATTTTTTTCTCCAACCGATAAATATGAGAATTTATCATCCAAATACATTTACCTATATGATTTGCTATACTACGAATATCCTTCACAAACTCTAAATTGCTTTTTCAAAATCATCTTGTTCGTTATTAATTACTTCCCTTAGCTGAACTTCAAAGGTAATTATAAAACTAAGCGCAATTCATTACCAGTTTTTACTCTCCGCTCATCAGGTTTCTCTGAAACAATGAAAACCAAGTTTTGTAACCTGAGAGCTTCCATCATTCAAAATTTTACACGAAAAAAGAAACTAATTAACCGTTTCATGCGTTTTAACACTCTCTTGCGTTTTAATAATTGGCCTGAAAATTTTGTTCCCATTTTCTGTCGAAGATTTAATTATCTTTCTTGGTAAACTACCAATACAAACTGTTGAAGGCATTTCAGTTTCTTTCGCTGAGTTAATGGATTTTTATTTCGGGTAATACTTTTATATTTCGAGAAACAACGAGAGTATTAATTGAAAGCAAAGGATTGTAACTATTATTTTTGTCTTTATATGCATTTAAAATCGAAATAATTAAGTGTCATTTCATTGCTATTGTGTAAAGGAGTACGCTGTTAGAACTCCCGAAAAAGGTATTTTAGTCATATGAATTTTTTGTGATTTTATAAATAAACTTTTATTTTGTAAGTCTTCTTTATCTTTATCTTAACTAATAATAATGCTGAAAGTCCGGCTTTCTGGATGTCTGACTCTCTAGATGTATGGATGGATGTGATGCGCATAGAACTTAGGCCGTTCGACCGATTTTGATGAAAATTTTCACAAAATTATTTCGTAGCATGGTTGTGTGATCTTTGTAGCGATTTTTTGAAAATTCGATTTTGATCTTTTTCTATTCCAATTTTAAGAACATTTTACCGAGCAAATTATCATAACATGGACGAACGAATTATCATAACATGGACGAGCAAATTATCATAATGTGGACGAGCAAAATAACATAGCAAAATGGCAAGAAATTCATCATCCATAATTTGTAAACATACAGGTGATCCAAATGACCTTTTACTTTTGTGCAACGGGCAAAGCCGTGCGGGTGCCACTAGTAATTAATGAAACCAAAGCTATTTTTGTAAAACTTTTGATTAGTGTTATTTTTTAAATGCTCGTAACAAGAAAACAAACAGAATTATTTTGTCTGCCTTCGAACAAAGTAGAAGTAAATAATCTGATTGCACTACAGTTTATGAAAGACGTCTCCGAGACTGTGACATCTTTAAAAAACTTCTTTGAACATTGATGCTTTGTTTTGGCATGTTCATGTTGCTTTAAGAATATTTTAAACTTCTTCAACTCTTACATTTTCAATATCAGTTTTAGTCATCAGAAAAAACACAGAGGGGCAAGAAAAAACTAAAATCCTTCTGACGCAAATCTTGCTGATTCTTATGAAAAATACCCCCCTGCATCCAAATATGACCACTGTTTTCCGTCATCTTTACCTTTTTCTTGGAAATGACCCGCCCTTTTTTTCGACTGTTTCATAGACATTATTTAAATTTGTAGGGGAATAGAATATAATCTTAACTATTTATATTCTTGCAGAGATGAAAGAGCATCGACATGTTTAGCAGGTTGAGAGAATTACAGTATTGTACAACCCCCCCCCCCCAAAAAAAAAAAAAAAAAAAAAAAAAAAACTTTAAAAATCGTCAAAAACGGTATTTATTTTCTTGGGGTATGCTTCTCAATCTTTTCACTTAACTTTCGATGCAAACCAGAGTATTGGACTCAATCCTAAAAGTAACGTGTATGAAACAACTTACCAGTTGTGAAAACATTTAAAACAAAAAATATACTAAAAAACTTTCCGTATTTTTAATATTTATTATATTTGCAGATAAAATGAAAACCCGAAATGAGATTAAGTTATACTGAAAAAATAAAATTAATGTATATTTATTCATCTGGTGATCCAACAACCCCGGCATAAATCGCTGTATCAGAAAAATATTAAACAATAGTGGCGGCTTAAGTGTAAGAAAAATAAAATTATTTTTTCATAAACTCCCAGAAACATAAATATACATTGACGCTACATTGTATGTGCACTTAATTTCATTAATGAAACTAGAAGAAAGCTAAGGCAGAATTGTTGTCAAACACTCAGCAGCATATTCTCCAGCGATTCTTCGAAAACTGCAATATCCAATTCAGGCGATCTGAAAGGGACGCAATCAACTGAAGGCAAAACATATAGTTAAAAAACTGAATATATTTTCACACTGGTAGTTGAAAATACTTTTTATAATAGTGTTGAATCTGTATGCACGAACTAGTAGCAATTCAGGAACCTTTTCCGCAAAATTATTTTATTTTCAAAGGAAACCTTAATTTTCAAGAAATTCTTCATTCCTGTGAAATTCCGGAGCGTTGCCCAAAACTTATCTGTAATTTCTAGAAATTTTCTTACAGTACACTCTTATATAACAAACGACATTTTTCAATTCAGACAATCATGTTGCTTTTCTTTTCTCGTTGATGAAGTGCATTAACCATACTAACGCTATGAAGCATAAGCCCTTATATATATAATAGCCAATGATCGAGTAACGTCCTGACGTCATCAACAATGAACCTCGTGCCACGACATGACAATTTGATAATATGTTTTGGGGATGTATGACATGCAGGGAAATGTTTTATTTTGACGAGGCTGAACTGGATCCAGTGTCAAAACTGTTTTACTGATAGGACTGTGTCATTTCAGGGGAATGAAGAAACGAAAAAGGGGTCAACACCGAACGCTCTCTACTAGAGTTTAGGGTTATCCACTGGAGTTAGGGTTAAAATTTCAACTATCAAAATATCACCAAACAGGCAACGGCTTCGCTGAAATGTGGAAGCAATTTTCACCCGTCATGTCTTAATGGGCGATTTTCTAGTAAATAATATTTATCTTAAATGGTAAAAGGAAACCGCTAAGTACTGTTTGACCACGGATTGTAAGTAATTCGGCAATCTGCCAAGTAAAGACGATTCCATCTGAATGAATCCAGCAGGGGAGAAGGGAAAATAACGATGGGATTTTGATGCACGCGTTTCTTAATGTCACTAGTGCCTTATTCATTTATTGCATTCTCAAAAATAAAATAAGGGGAAACAAAAATAGTTACCATGGAAACAACAAAAAAATGAAACATTTTCATTTCGTTTAGGAACGTAAGAGCAAAATGGTAAGCTCAAAACTTTGTTGTGAATAAATAAATCAATTATTTTTTGCCGTTAGAATATGGATCGAATATACTTTAGATTTAAAAAATGTTGCTGTGAGCCAATTTTCATTTTTACGAAACTAAGGCTAAATAATAGAGAGGCAAAAGTGCACATCTGGAACAAACCAACTAACATCCATATGAACTAATAGATACGTCCGTTTCCGCCTATAAACCGGATATTAGCCTTTCCATGTAATCGATGGTCGGACAGTAATGATAGTTTCCTCAAAAATCAGGGTTTTATAAAGTTTAAATCCGTGCGCAGAGCAAAATATTATAAACAAAACAATAATTTATGAGTTTTAGTTATGAGATACTAAAACATAGTTAAGTACTTAATGCATAACCTCATAGCAAGATTTAAATTTGTCATCTAAGTGAAGTTCTGGCTCATTATTTTCGGCAAAAGAGGAAATGTGTCACCCTTCACCGAGCATAATGGTATTAAAACTTCCTAAGCAAGATTAATGTACTACCTCAAGGCGTCTGAGAAAAATAGATGCCGAAAAATTTTAAATTAACTCTCTTATCATATGACGAGCTTCATATATATATATATATATATATATATATATATATATATATATATATATATATATATATATATATATATATATATATATATATATATATATATATATATATATATATATATATATATATATATATATATATATATATATATATATATATATATATATATATATATATATATATATATATATATATATATATATATATATATATATATATATATATATATATATATATATATATATATATATATACACCCCTCCGCACCATCACCGTCGACGGGCTCCTCACGATGCTGCTCCTACAGTGAAAGCCGTCTCCAGGTTGCATCCTTGTCCTACACACACGCGCATACATACACAACTACACACACACACACATATACATAAATACACACCTACACACATACAAACACATACACACACACAAAAACATACACACAACTACCCACACATCCATGCCTGCACACAGACACAAACACATATACCTACACACACATACACATACCCCCCCACACACACACATTCATACACACAACTACACACACACTTATGCCAGCACACAGACACGAACACACATGCCTACACACACATACACATAACCCCTACACACAAACTCCCCCACATACAAACATACACGCCTACATACACACACTCGTGATTGCGAAAAACATAGTTTGAATTCAAAATGTCAAGATTCAAATTTTTTTTTTTTTTTTGCAACTTGTTCTTACAGATAGATGTAAACAAATGTGTATTCCTACAGATCAGTATTCAGTTTAAGGGTAGTATGACGGTAAATGAGCCCTTAATCATATTCTTATTTTCAGAAGTGCATACTATCATTGAAAAATGTAGCTTTTGTTACATAACAGTAAACGCATTTTTATGGGAAGACACTCTGCGAAAATGTCGAGGCGTAGCAGATTATTTTTAATTAATGTTTCGGGATTTCAGATTTCCACCAGCTTTCTGTGAAAAGCAGGTATATTTTCAAAATGTTTTCTAAATTGCTGCCTATTGGGTAATTTCACATTTTTCTAAAATATTTTTTTTCTAAAAGATTACGATTGAAAACACATGTCGAAGTTTTTTTTTTCTTAATTTTGACTTAATATCTCACTAAAAAATGAATCTTAAAATACGTTCAGTTGCTGTTTTTATTTTCATACTGACGTCACAAGTGAAAAAGTCGCTAGGGTTGCCTAAGACCCCTATATATACGAGCCGACGCATCAGCTTAAGATCAGCTATTTTCATAGACTAATAATAAGAGTAGACCGAGCTTTCTCATTCTTGCTGATGAAGAAAATTGGTTCATAGATGTATCATGTGACTAGTGGAAGGGCTTGGCGAAGACTTTGGCAGCATGGTTGCTAGATGGCAGCATTATCTACAGTTTGGCACTCGACATGTATTTTACGACAATGTGTTTTCATTAAAAAAAACTTCCAGGTGCAGAGATTGAACTGTTTTTCTTTTAGTTATGCATTATTTTGACATTAGTAATAGTTTTTGATCAGTTTTCGGTAACTTTTATTTCATTTGGAGCTGTCAGCGTTGGCGTGAACGAAATGGCGTAAACGTTTTGCGTTAACGCAAAAATGTACTAATCGGTATCTTAAATTGAAACTGTAGGTAAAAATCTTACCGTTTGCTGATTCTTCTTGGTCGCTTGCATCTGTTATTGCTTAGAGAGTTATTGAAATTGACTAAAGAAAATGCACAATACTATCTAAACGAAAAACTCACTATATTAACAAAATATTTACGATTTAGAATAACAAATTTACAAATCGGACTCCATAAAAGATCATTCTTCCGTGTTCCATAAATTCTATTTATTTTATTTCGCGCTGGCATTGATCGTCTGCTACGATTAACACACGCTGTTGCTAGGATATCCACCAGTCACATGGTTTGGTTTATGAGCAGCCAAAGGGTTGCCATAGCTCGGTCTACTCTTATTATTAGTCTATGGCTATTTTGGATCGGAGCGCGCGTTTGAGTGGTTGTCTTTTCTGGCGAGTTATCGCGTTTGCTGATTGTTCACTGTGAGCAATTATTAGCGGCACGTGAATTGCTTATTAAGTAAAATATCATTTTTGGAAAATTTGGCGAAATCTGAAACTTTAAAGTGGTAACCCTAGCAATGCAACAATGAAAAATCCGATCCAAAATGGCTAAACTTAATCTGATGCGTCGGCCTAGGCAACCCTAGAGCCGCTATATAGATAGGCCGACGCATCAGCTTAAGGTTAGCCATTTTGGATTGGATTTTTCATTGTTGCACTGATAGGGTTACTAGAGCAAAGTTTCGGATTTCGCCAAATTTTTCGAAAATAATATTTTATTTAATAAACAATTCATGTGTGCCGCTAATAATTGCTCACGGTGAACAATCGCCAAACGCGATAACTCGCCATTAAAGACAACCACTCAAACACGCGTTCCAATCCAAAATGGCTAATCTTAAGTTGTTGCGTCGACTCGTATATATAGGGGTCTTATGATTGCCCAAACAAAATTTCAGGACATTACCAAACTTCTCCTATAATAAATATTTTATTTAACTAACGAACCTCGTTCCTCTAAAAATTGCTCGCAGTGAAAAATCACAAAAAGGCGATATCTTCCCAGAAAAGAAAACCACGGAATCCAATTCAAAATGGCTGTCTCCACTAGTGACGATACACGATGAAATATTTTGTTTTAGAAATCAGGCATTTAAAAAAAATAATTTAAAATGAAATGTTGGGAAAATAAAAGTACTTTTTGAATCTTGTGATATATCAATAAAAATTTTGAACAAATAGGAACGAAAACTTGGACCAAAATCCCAATACACCCTGGGGATACAATACCTCATCAGGGGGTTCTCCCCAAGGGTTTTCATCCCTGCTCTTTTCGTTCCTACTAGTTCAAATTTTATATTGCTAATAATTTATAGTCTACCAATACCAAAGTGCTGCCTATGCGCCTATTAAACTGAGTTGTAAAGCTTATTTCAATTTACTTTGTTTGAATTTTCCAGGTTAAAAAATTCTATTTGCGTTAATGTTTCTTAGTATACAAGGTGAGTTCGATCGTATCTGCCATACGAAAGGGGGTGATAGAAGAGCCCAAGCGGAGTATAGAGCTACACATTATCGTGTCCAATCCTTAACCGTAACCGATTATGGTAGATATAAAGAAAATGACTAAAGAGAAACACAAAATTCTGAGAAAACAACAGATTTTTAAAATTCCTGTAAGACCTACACACAAAATAAGTACATATTTGAAAAGAGCAGACTAAATTCTACAAAATGACACTTTTTCATGAAGATAGTCGCATTTTACAACGAGCTACAAGCTTTGAAACATTAGACACATTCAGAATTGAAATGGTGCCTAAGTTTTCGATTGGTATTTTCAAAAACAACCGTTGAGGTACAATCAGGCAAATCTACCAAAAACTGGCCCATTTCTTTAGCTTTCAGATGATACAACAATAAATAATATTGGATTTCATGTTCAACAGAAATTCAGTGTAAAAATCTACATTCTTGAAAAGGGAAAACCAGCGAAGAGGCGCACATTTTTGTTTAAAATTTTCTGTTTAACTTAAGCATGTTGCTTTATTTGTTTATGATAATGATATTTTTACATCAAAATAATAGTTATAACATTTTAGTAAGTGAAAAAACACAAGAGATAACAATAAATAGAAATAAAAGAATCATTATTTTCCCGTGCTTTTCACAAAGGAAAAATCAATAATAAAAAAGTTACATAACACCAATGAGTACTTTAATCAATCATAAAAATTTACATAAGATGCTGAAATTGGTCGCCGTTACATCTGATACATGCCCTTTTGCGACCGGAAACAACCGTTGCTCTAAGTGAAATTTCATTTCTTAGTTTTACTACTGCTCCATTAAGCCAGTTGCACAATTCCTGCGGACTGGCTATTTATGTATTTTTTTTATACTTGTTTTAAGAATCCCCAAAGAAGTCGACTGGTGATCTAGGTGGCTAAGGAATGGGTCCCATATGACCAATCCATTGGGGATGCGTACTGTTTAGTCAGAAAATTCCGAACGGCATTTGAAAATGAGCAAGATTACCATCGTGTTGAAAAATGATTTCCGCGCTCTCCAAACCAAAAAAGGGGCCAGGATCACGGTTCTGTCGATGTTGAAGAGTATGTGCTGGTCCGAGTAGTGATAAACCCAAGTGTGAGTTCATGCACAATAGCTAGAGAAAGTCGTTTTTCAGAAAGTAAAGTTATGAAAACATTGCACCAAAACAAAATTCACCGTTACCATTTCACACTAGTACAAGAGTTGCGCAAATCAGATTTAGATAAGAGGGTAGCATTTTGCGGATGGCTACTAGCACGAGTCTTTGAAAAACCATTTTCTAAGAAGATACTGTGGACAGTTGAGTCGTTGTTCACTAGAGGGGCCATCATAAATTTGCAAAACTGGAGTCAGTATGTTGATCGTAACCTGTTTTTTAACCGGAAGCTCATCGTTCCAAATTCGATTCTGCTTAAATGGTTGGCTTGGCGTAATCGAAGATAATTTGATTGGTCCGTATGTGTTTCGAAGCAGCTTAACAGGAAACATATTTAGAGTTTATTGAACATCATTTGTCTGAATTACTTGATGCTATTCCTGCTCAAGAGAGAACGGAAATTATTTTCCAATATGATGGAGCCCCTTCACATTCTTCAAATGCCGCTCGGAATTTTCTGACTGAACAGTATCCCCAATGGATTGGTCGTATGGGTCCAATTCCTTAGCCACCTAGATCCCAGTGGACTTCTTTGGAGATTCTGAAAACAAGATGTATACAAAACAGAAGTAGCCAGTTTGCAGAAATTGCTTAACAGGTTTGTTGGATCTGTAGTAAAACAAAGAAATGGATTTAGAACAACGGTTGTTTCCGTTCGAAAAAAGGCAAGGGCATGTATCACGTGTGGCGATGACCAATTTCAGCATCTATTGTTGTTTTTTTATTGATTAAATGTACTCATTGATGTTACGTAACTTTTTTATTATTGATTTTTCCTTTTTGAAAAGCATGCGAAAATAATGCTTCCTATACTTTGATTTATTGTTATCTCTTAAGTTTTTTCACTTAATAAAATGTTAAAACTATTATTTTGATTTAAAAATATCCTTATCTCAAACAAAGAAAGCTACATGCTTACGTGAAATAAAAAATTTTAAACAGAAAAGTGCGACTCTTTGCTGGTTTTCCTTTTTCAACGAATGCAAATTTTTACACTGTTTCAAACAAAAGCCTGAATTTCTGCTAACTTGAAGCCCAATATGATTTGTTGCTGTATCATCAGAAAGCTGGTGAAATTAGTCAATATTTGGTAGATTTGCCCAATTTTATCATATACGACTAGTTTTGAAAATGTCGATTGAAAACTTTGACACCGTTTCAACTCTGAGTATGTATAATGTTTCAAAGTGTGTAGCTCGTTGTAAAGTGCGACTATTTTGATGGGAAAAGAGAAATTTTGTAGGATTTAGTCTGCTCTTTCCTAATACGCACTTATTTTGTGTGTAGGTCCTACAGGAATTTGAGAAATTGGTCGTCTTCTCAGAATTTTGTTTTTTTTTTTTACTCATTTTTCTTAGATCTACCATAACTCGGTTACGATTAAGGATTTGACACGATATTGGGCGGGTTCTATGCTCCGCTTGAGCTCTTCTATCACCCACTTTCGTATGGAAGATTCTATCGAATTCACCCTGTATATAAAGTGTGTGTATATTTGTTAATGTTTCGCTAAGTGCTTTTTCAAATAAAAGTATACACTTTAACAGCAATAAAAATAAATTAACATTTAACATTATAAATCGATAAATATTTAACAGCAAAAAGTTGGTAGTAAACTGCTTCGTCGAAGGAGAGCAGGAGTAGTTGGTATGTAACTGCACTGTAAAAACGATTCAGAAACGTTCCTGGAAAATAATAGGCAGCTGATGTGCCCAATTTCTTCCAGTAACATATCTTGGAAAAATCAGGAACGTTTCCCGCAAAAAGTCAGTAAACTTTCTGAAATTAACCTTGAAACTTTCTGAAGAAGTGCGAAATCTCCCCTGTTAAAGCCATTCATGTCTCTAGAGCCTTCCTGATTTACCAAGAAGACCCCATAAAAATCAGAGCGACCACGGCCAAAGCTAAGCAAGAAGGAACCAAGCATATCTCTTGCCTACAATTCCTGCCTTGCAAAGCTGTAGCTACCTATTGACTTTTTCGCTCTCATTGGGAGCTTAGTCAATCTGGACAGGCCGTAAGCCACTTTAGGCCGATACACTTAATAAACACGTTCATTCAATCTTTAAACTGGTTGCTAAAAATATTTTCCACAACAGTGAAAAGTCTGCACGCGTGCAACTTGTAGCGATTCAGGAAACTTTTTTGTGAGGATACTTGTTTTTACGGGGAAATAGGTGAAAACGTGTGTAATCCAGAGACGTTCCACGGAAATAACCAGTAACGTTTCGGAATTTTTTTACAGTGTGTAACTGGCAAGTTTCTGAAGAGGTCAGTATAATACAGGTTAGCTAGAAAAAATAATTAAACATAGCCTGCAAGTTTGTGACAGTCTTGAACATTAAAATTAATTATAGAACATTACAATAAATTTAGATTTTATTTCCAAAACTGATAGTATAAACTTGCAGGCTATCTTTCATTGAATTTTCTAGCTGGCTTGTATACAACTGACCTCGTTAGAAACCTGCCAATTGTAACGTACAAACTGCTCCTGATCTTCATCGACGATGCAGTTTACAACCCACTTTTAGCTCAAAAACATTTATATATTTATATTAATAAATGCCAATTTCTTTTCATTGCTG
The DNA here is from genome assembly GCF_026930045.1 of Uloborus diversus. Taxonomy (NCBI): domain Eukaryota; kingdom Metazoa; phylum Arthropoda; class Arachnida; order Araneae; family Uloboridae; genus Uloborus; species Uloborus diversus. Next base: position 137,142,713 of record NC_072738.1, read on the forward strand.
TTTAAACGAAGGGGAGACCGGGGCAAGATGACGACTGTCTTAATTTTTTCCGTTTTCCACTAGGAAGCAGGACCAACTGAATACTACTGGCTCTCCTATCGGCTGGAAGTTCAGCAATAGTATAAAGACGCTGAAATAGCCATTTTTTGTTAGTTCTGAAGCTCTGATTGTTTACCGCTGCCACGTTATAACTTTCATGGATGTGTAAAAAGGCTCTGCTACAGATACAGGCATGATAGATCGTTACACTTTAGTATTTATGAGTAACTTATTTAATATACTGCCTACTACCATTAATAAAAGTCAATTAATCGCCTTCCTTTCGCTGTCTTTTATCGCTAGAAAGGCGAATCCTTTCAAACAGACAGTCCGGACAAGATGGCGGGCCGAAACACGGGGCAAAATGACAAGACTTCTCTTTACAAGTCCTGCTTGTAAAGAGGAATATTGTGACTCTCCAACAAAAAAAAAAATGGATCCACTTCTGCAATGACAAGAGTGGTGGCATGAGGAATGGTTCCAATTATGAAAATAGCATTTTTATTTGTTATCATTGTTAGCTGCACAACTAAACACTTCTACATTACGCATAATTTAATACTTTGTAAGACGTAAAAACACAGTTATTATTTGTTGAACTATGTAATATATTCAAAAGATAAAATATGTTCAACTTTTTAAAGTGTTGTTATCTTGCCTCACAAGGCCAAAGTCATCTTTCCCCAGTACTGAGGCAAGATGACGATTTATTAAGGCTATGAAAAAATAAAAATATCCTTTATTTATTTTATTCGAAAATTTAAATGGTAATATATTTAACACTACAAAGTACTATTCTAACAGCTCATGTAAAATTAGTTTTATTTTCCTTAAAAATAAACTAATAAATTAAAAAAAACAAAACAAAAATTGTTAGCATAGTCGTCTTGCCCCGTTCTCCCCTACATTTTCATTTGTACTAATCTCTTAGTGAATTATTTCTAAACAAAAACATGTTTAGAATTCATTTAACACTTAAGCTGCATTTTGCACTGGTCAAAATGTAGATATATATTTCTACAAATTTTAGGGTTGAAAAGTAGTACTTTTGACCGTTCGAAGCACCTCCAATGCTTGAAGGCAGATGGCATGTTGCAGAACGATGTTGTTGACAAAACCGTTTTTGAAGTTGCATTTATTTTTCCATGTGCAACCTAATATTTAAGTTTAAAATAAAAAATAAGATATGATCTTCCATTCATGCTGCAGTTTCACAAACAGATTTGTAACATAAATCATGCTAATACTTTTTCAACATATAAAAAAAGGCAATTTCCGCCCTGATATTTGAACATTCAGCTGAATTTCGGAAACATTTCCCCATTAAATTGAAGTTTTAAAGTAATGTCTAACGCTTCCAGTTCTCTGAATTGCTACCGTAGATCATTTAGTGTTACGACTCTAAAAGCAAAACAAAAAACGCACTCATCATATCGTTAAAAGCTTAATGGAGGTTGAAATTGCACTATTGGGATAGTATTTTACTGGTCGCCATTTCAAACAAATTGATTGCTTCTATCATTTGCCAAAGAAACGCTCGTAAATATTAGTTTATAATGGCTTCTCCACCAAAAGTGCTTCTCATCAACAAAAACAGGAAAAAAATCCTTGCTTTTATTTATTTTATCAACAGTTTTTGCGTTTTAGAATAGCAGGAATAAGACAAATAAGACAACTTGGAAATTGTTATCTTTTTCACTGTTGTGATTATTGATGAACAGTACTTTGGTTGTCTTACATATGTGACTTGTTTTTGACTAAGCTATTAACTCTGAGTCCAAAAAGGATCTCCCCTGGGAACCACACAGTAAAAAAAAATCGAAACATTACTGATAATTTCCGTGGAACGTTTCGGGATTTAAAAGGTTTTTATCCATTTCCTGAGAAAATAAGTATCGTTGCCAAAAATATTCCTGAATTTCCAGAAGTTGCATGACTGCAGATTTCTCATTCTTGTGAATAATGTATTTAGCTACCACTATAAAGATTAACTGAGCGAATTCAAAAATGTACTGGCTTCATCTAGATGACGGTTTGTTAAGATTGACTAAGTTCCTAATGCGAGTGAATATCTCCCTGGATTCCGTAGCTTTGCAAGAAATGCAGTCGATTTAGATTCGTGGTGCTTGCCTGTCGTTCTGTCTTAGCTTTGTCCGTGATTATAGTGATGCTTTTTGAGCTTTAATATTAAACCTACTTAAGGTTATACTGAAGGTTCAAGATACATGACTCTTGGAGGGAGGTAATCGTTGAAATTACTGAATTCATCAGAAAGATTCCAGGATAATTTCCGGAAAGTTACTAAATTTTAGCGGAAAACATTTCTGTTTTTTGCAAGAAAAAAATTTCTACTTGCAGAAATTGGGCAAATCAGTTGCTCATAATAATCAAGAATGTTTCTAAATTGTTTTATAATGCATATGAAGAGTTTAATAATGAAAAAACCTTAAATAAATATCATTCGATAAATAAAATAAATAAAATCGCACAAATTGAATAAATAAAATCGTACAAAATATTTTCTATACACATTGCTTCAGAACTATGTGTCCCTATAATATTGCTTAGCTATATGTTTAATTTTAAAGTTTATTGTCCGAACAGTTTGCAAGTGTTCTGAATTCAGGAGAAAATAGATTTTCCTTCCATTTTCTTATTCTTAACTTCTCAAGTTGAGAACAACATCTCCTTCTGTGCAAACAATAATTTCTTATTTTCCTTTAATTTGGGAATCCCGGATTCAATTTATGCGCATTGAAAACTGACTGCGAAATAAGTCTTGAAACTGAATCAGTTACGTTGGATATCCGTTTTGATTTCCTTTCTTCGTTGCTTTATACTTTTTCCAATTTTATCCTCTGCAAATTTTAAGAAGGGATAACGACGAATTTTACTCTCAGAAGTTTCAATACGTTTATTTCTGCTTTTTACGAGAAAGGAAATGTATTTTGTGATTATTGTATCGATTTTTTTCTTTTATTTGAAAACATGTTTGTGTCATTTATTTTTATTTTTAAAACATAAAGACTAACAGTAAGAGTTTCTTTAATCCGTATTTTTTTATTATTTTAACTACCGTACTTGATACATTTCCTTTGTACTGTAAACAAAAATAGAAACGTTCCTGGAAAATAACGGGCAGCTAAGGTGCCTAATTCCTGCCTTAAAATGTCTGGAAAAAACAGGAACATTTCCCACTAAAAGTAAGTGTGCTTTCTGAAATCAATCTGGAATCTTTCTGAAAAAATAAGAAACCTAAAACAATCAAAGCCTGTCATGCTTCTGAACTAGCTCAGAAACCGTCAATTAAAACTTAAGTGTGTATACTGTATGAGTTTGGCACCTTTCTCGTTTCTCAAGAAATCTCGTAAAGCAAATACGGTTGAAGTTCAGACAAAATAGCAGGCACTTCCTAGCTACAATATCCGGAGACTGCATTTCACACTTAGTTGGGGCTCAGTCAAACCATAAGAACCGTAACTACGCTAAAGGGAAAACGCCTAATAAACAAGCCTAATATATTTTATACTGGCAGCTAAAAATGGTTTTTCACCACAGTATAAAATTGACATTCGTTCAACTCTTAGAGCAGGAATATCAATGGAGGGAGCCAGTCCAATCATTGGCTTATCAAAAGCTGAGGCTATGACTCCAAGTCACGTGACTCAACAACGATGAATGGTTGACAAGTTTTGAGTGAAACTAGCGAAATAAACCTGATTTCTTCCAATGCTTTGCTTTGAAAACTATCCGATCACGTGACTTGGGGCGTTTGATTCCCGTAAGATAGCCTTCCCTCCCTCCATTTTATCTCTTCTCAATGGTTAAACTTGTTGCAATTTAAGACAGGTTTTTTTTTTTTTTTTTTTGGCTAAAATGCTTGTTTTTCATAAGAAACTGGTTTAAACCCTTGAAATACTAAAACGTTACCCAGAAATATCTAGTGACGTTTCAGATTTCTTTTTACAGTGTGGCATAATAAAAGAAGTATTGTAACCGCGAAAATATCTTCCCTCAAACTTCGTCTTAATCTTAGCAGTAAGTTGCCACCTTCAAGCCAGGGCTAAGGCAGGACTGCATGAAACATACCAGACAGCCCAGTTATCACATACAGAGACTGCAGCGGGGTTATTTTTTTAGTAATTATTTTTTCTTTTATATCGAAATCAGTTATTTTTTTTTTATTTAACTCAATTTTGCTATTTGTTTAGAAACAATGGCATTGTTTCCAAAATGTTAAAAGTATTTTTTCTGAAAGAGCATGCTTAAAAGCATAGCATTTAACCATTTTTTAAATAATTTAACAGAGTTTAATATTTTTTAACAATTATTTTAATCGGTGTGCAGATTAAAATTACTTTTTTCCGCTTTTGCACATGACATCACAAGTGATGAAATGCCCTTCACTGATGCCATTTGTGCACAGCTTAAATTATCATAGCCTGACGATGCTGTGGACAGCTAAGCGTAATCATTTAGCCCGGCAATGGAGTAGCAAGCCAAACTACATCACTTGTGACGTCATAAAGACCACGCCTTATGTCCAAAATCAGTCGTTTAAAAAAATTAAATAAAAAAAATAGTTGTTGGGCAAAAAAAAAAGGTTTTTTCTGTATCCTTGTTGTTGTTATTATTGTTATTATTAGTATTATTGTTTGTTTAGTCTATCAATTTCAGTGTCTAAAAATAGTGCTTTTGACGGATGAAAAACAACTTCATTTAAAAGTTTTCTGCTGTCATACATTTTAATTTTCTTCGAAACAGTAACTTTATTTATTGTCAAGAAAATAAATAACCGTATTAGCACATTTCTTTAATATAAAACAGTAAAAACACGATAACCTTTCACTAAGCTCAAAATTCTCAAACTAATGCAAACATCATTGGATACATTTCATAATTTAAATGACGATTTGACCTCACAACAGAACACATTAGCTAACTAATATTCAAAATACCTCGACATTACGTTTCATGATTACTTTACAGCTCCAATTTGCATACCCATGAATACCTTACAATAGGCTAAAGAAGCAGTTCATTTTACAAACTCCATCGATTATTCAGAATTTAAGAGCAGGTGCTTAAATAAGATAAATCCATCACTTCAAAATTCAAAATATAAGCTGAAATTCCATTACTGGAGGCGTCCTTCACTTTCCCGGACATCCCGTCCGGCAGCGTGACGTAATGTCAATTGAGTTGGAGCTTGTTGTTAGAAAGCAAATTCTTGTCGGAAAGCTCTTTGAACGGAATATATTTAGTTTCGTAAACTTGTGGGATTTTTTTGGTTTTAATCCATACTAAGCATCGTATGGATGCTGGGTCGAATATAATTTGGTTTATTACAGAACGTTTGACAGAAGGTTTAGCATTTGAAAGATTTTTTTAAATTTATTTTTCGGAACCCACTTAAGTGATTCGATAAGAAAGTGTTTTAATTTATTTAGATATGCAAATTCGAGAAATGCTTGAAAATATAATCTTGTATTCGTGATTTCGTTTTTTTTCTGTAAATTATCCTTAAATCTTAGGAATTGAGTAATACGAATGAAACTTTCTACTGGTTTATTCTGTACACTAAAAAAAATTCTGAAACGTTGCTGAGTATTTCTGTGTCACGTTTCGGGATTTCAATGGTTTGTATCCATTTAATGGAAAAATCAAGTATCATTGCCAAAAAATATCCTGAATTGCTAAAAATTGCATGAATGCAAACTTCTCACTGTGGTGAAAAATATTTTTAGCTCCCAGGTTCAAGATTTTACTAAGCGTATTAATAAAGTGTGTCGGCTTTAATTTTCACCCGTCATACCTTGACGAGCAACTTTCTTTAGAACAGTAAAAATACATGGGATAAATCCAATATGTTTATATGGATGCAGGTAAAAATTGAAAAGAAAAAAGTTCACTTTATGAGGTGTAAAATACGTCCTCAGAAGAATTGCTTACTATAAGAGAGGTTTTTTATGGGAGAATACCTTGAAGTTAATAAATTAGATTTCTTCATTGTTTTTTCGCAACACTTTTTACGGCAAGTACAATTTTCATTGCCAGCATCATCTATACCAGTAAAAACTATTCTTTCTTTAAAATGTTCAAACCAAAAATTACATTCTTGTAGCAATATCCACACTTTATACCCACATGAAATACTAGTTTTAATATGAGTTAATTTAAGTTATCCTCTCAAGAAAAATTAAATTTACGTTCACATTTATTCGATATCTAAAATACTTTACATTAATTATTTACTTTTGCAATCTTTTCGTGTGTCATTTATAGTTGATAACAGTAATGCATAGAACTAAGAAAACCTACTACTTGCCTTACGGTTGGAAATTAAAGAACTGAAGTAAAGAAAATGACATCTGGTGTAAATGGAAGGTGTTTTCGATTTGAAGGAACTAATATAGTTGAGACGGTTTCTCCTACTATAAAAACGAGTTAGCTTCGTATTGTGTCGGGTATCGTATTTTAGCATAATTTTTTTACAAGGTGTTTGAAAAGTCCTTCGCACATTTTAAAAAATCATAGAAAATCAATAAATTGTAGTATGAACGTGCTGTTTGCAGTATAGTAACTCATAGGTACAGTCATAGAAAAAAAAAACGAAACACTTTTAATTATTCAGCCATTATACATGCTAGAAAGAAAAGAAAGATGCCATCCAACTTGTTTTAAAGTCTTCTTCAAAACTACGTAGGTTAAATTTTGATAAGGGACCATATATAAAGCAAGATGAACACCAACTCTTGATTTTCAAATGGGAATCCCCATTTTTTGCTACATAATTATGTTTAGACAACAAAATTCAGCCAGGGTTTGAAATTTCACTGCATTCCGTGCAGTAGAACAAGAGTTATTAACAAAAAACGTTTTAGGGACCGTCACCACATTGAAAACGCTTCTTTCAAGGTCACGGCTTATCAAGTAACGGAATGTAAAAAAAAAATGAATACTTTCATTTAATTTGAATTTTGACATCTTGAATTCAAATTATGTTTTTCGCAATCACGAGTGTGTGTATGTAGGCGTGTGTGTTTGTGTATCTGGGGGTATGTGTGTTTGTGTGTAGGGTGTATGTGTATGTGTGTGTGGGCATATGTGTTTGTGTCTGTGTGCAGGCATGAATGTGTGGGTAGTTGTGTGTATGTGTCGGTGTCTGTATTTGTGTGTATGTGTGTAGGTGTATGTGTGTGTATGTGTCTGTGTGTGTATGTGTCTGTGTGTGTATGTGTTTGTGTGTGTGTGTGTATGTGTGTGTAGTTGTGTATGTATGCGCGTGTGTGTAGGAAAGGGATGCAACCTGGAGACGGCTTTCGCTATAGGAACAGCATCGTGAGGAGTCGGTCGACGGTGATGGTACGGAGGGTGGCTGTGGGAAAATAAAATGATAGGACGCCAAAAACAATTCATGATTTTTTTAAGTTCTCTTTTTTCCGTAATTCGATACTTTTCGGCCGATAATGTTGCGCCACAAAGCGATTTACGGTCGCAAACTTTTTTTTTTTTTTGAAGAAAGGTTAAAATATTTACTGATTTTTGTCTGTCTGGATTAACCTAAGAAAGACGGATGGGGTTTGGCTGGTCCATCGTATATATCGTTGATTAATAAATCGAGTAATGACAAATTGAAAGTAATGGAACTTTTTGCTTTTTCTAATATGAGCCTATTGGATTGCTTATATAATCATTCAGCAAATTAGCCTCATAGAAATGACCAACTTTTACCTAGAATCATGATGTGAATATGTTTAATAAATGTATTGCACCTATGTTACAGGTTTATTTTCGAATGAATAGAAAGTCTTTGATGTAAAATGGAATTGCGCGTTTTTAATTTCGCAAAACATTGAAAGAAGTTTGAGTCATCGCATACAAAAATATAAAAAATGTACCGCACAACGTGGGAAGACGCAGCATTAAATGATTGGAGACTCGAGTGAAGAAAGGTTCATTTATTCCATGAAAATTTGCTCTAAATACATAAAATGAACCGAAGTAATAATCCAAAAAATAAAACAGAAACAGGAGAATATAAATACCCGTTAGTGAGCAAACCGTTCATACTTGAACTTCATTTCGGAAAAATTTGGTTATTTGAATTTACACAGTGGACAAACACAGTCATTGTTCTAGCGGCTTTTTTGTAATCAAAAAATGAGAATTTGTTTCAAATCCAAATTTGATGCGGAAGATCATAATGCGTGGTATTATTAAAAAAACATAACACAATTGGCGATTTTAATTAAACATGTAAGGGCTCTTAAAAGCAATTTAGGAAAAGAATTCCCCAATGCTATTTCTAGCAACGAGATTCGAGATGGCCCAACCCGTAATTTAAAGAGACAAAGTTGTTTTAGCTTAAACCAAGGTGAACCAAAATCAGACGTCTTGTCATTTCTCTGATTTTGTAACATTGCACTATCAAACAAAGCTTAGCATTGTTTAATTTTGTATTGCGAACCACATACTTGCAAACGAACATTTTCTATAATACAGCATACCCGCCAGGCGATTTTATCGAGCTTTAGGTTACAATTCCGTCCTTGCTGTGGATTTGGCAGACTGGAATCGGAACCAACTCGTATTGGATGCAGAAGTCAGGTCATTGAAGCTGAGAGCGTGAACAAACTGGTAGGTAAAGTAAATTTATCTGCTGTATATTTACGGTGTCTTACTGGTGAGATAAATTTTCTTCATCCACCAGTTTGTAGGCACTCTCAGCTTCAATGACATGACATCTGCTTTATTGCTCGGTTAAACCTAGTTCAGGGCTGTTATGCTCCTTATTCGGACCAAAGAGCCGCCTTCAAATGGGACAACCAAACCGCAATTTTATCGCAGTAAACACGCGGGCCGCATTTGAAGCTGCTCTAAATGGCACGTTGCTTGCTCAAAGTATAAGATCAGAAAGCAGAATTAGAATTCCAGTGTCATAAAGTTGGAGCAGATATTGGGTTCTGAAAAACATGTATTTCATAAGATAGGCATTCAGTAGTTGATAACAATAGTTTATTATAATGCTCTTTTTCGATATTTTTCCATGTTCGAAAAAGAAGAAAATAATTTGAAATTGTATCTTTGTCTCGCGAGATTGATTTTAATGTCAAATCACGGACAATGACACAGAAAGTAAGTAGAAAAATAGTATTTAAATTATAATTAAGAATAGACAAAAACTCAACTTAATCTAACACCCAAATTAATGTTTTGTTAAATCTTTGACGAAGTAAAAAAAAAAAAAAAAGTTCACAATTATCCACGACTATTACTTTTGTGCAGAATACGGGCTCAAAGCACGCGGCTCACTACTGCGACTGACATTTCCTCTCCTAGATCTTAACACATTGAAAATTATTCAAACACTTTACAAAAAATAATAATAATAATAATAATAAAAATTCCTAAAAACCAGCAAACTTATCTAAGAGCAAATATTACCTATTGACCCATCTGAATACTGTTAAAGAGGAAATTTCATGCTGTCAGCTATTTTTCGAGTGCTTTTCCCGATTTGGACAAGGCAAATTTAGCAAATTATCACCGTGAAGAGCCATTAATTCTACACTGCCTACTATTACATGACTAGCAAGGCAATGAGGTTTTATAGTATGTTTTTATGAAAAAGTTGTGCATGTTAATTTTATTTTCTGAGTTATTGTTTTACAAAAGGCAATGGCTAAACGCAGAAAAAAAAAAAAAAAACATAAGTATTTTTAGTGTAGATTTTAATTTAAAAAGTTCTATAAAATATTCTTTTACTGGACAATTAAATAGTGTTTCGCATTGTCTACACATTGACGTTTGAACGATATCCACAAAAAACTGACGGTCGCAATATTGTGTTGTTCTTCTGCAGAGACAGCGAATACATTTATACATATAAAAATTCATAGACGTAGCTTTAATGCAAAAAAACCACGTTATAATTGGTTTGCTTATTTTGTTGAACATTTATTTTTCTTTTTTTACGAAGAAACTAACTTTCATAATTTCTGTTTTAAAAAAGTATACGGTCCCCTAAAAAGGGAAAAAATGAATTTTTAAGCATAGCGCAAAAACTACTGAATATTTTTAGCTCAAATTTTGGATTCCCTCATAAGAGCTCTTCTAGATTGTTTCTCTGTTAAAATTTAATATGGTTTCAGATCATATTTTTTTCAAAAAATATTTCAATAGTTCATAAAAAAATTATATTTACATTTTTGGTGTTGTAAATGATGTTTTTATAATTGGGTCGATTCATATTTTGATATAAAAAAGCAATCTTTGCTGTGCCTAATCTAGTTTTTTTGTTATGAACAAAAATATCAAAATACGTTTTAACATTACGAGAGGAATTTTTCAAAACTCGATTCTGAAGTAACGGCTGGATCGAATTCAACAAAATTATGTATACAAAGTTAAAAAAAGATGCTGATCACAAATATGTGATAAAAAAGGGGGGTTCTCATTGAAAAATTTGAAGTTGATGCTCGTTTTAATATGAAGACGACCCCTTAACAACAATTTTTTAACATAATTATGTAGAACTTTTTATTCCTGAAACAATAACACCTTACACGTGTCTCTAGTGTCAATAGTCTTTGAATACGATCGAGTGTTTCGTTTTCTTTTTCTATGACTGTACAAGAGTTTAAAAATCTTTTTTTTTTTTTTTTTTTTTTTTTTTTTTTGACATCGTGAAAAAAAGGAAAATAAGGAGAAAAATTTTATCTACAAGTAATTTAGATTGACGACTGTATCATCATAGTAAGATTTTTTTTTTCTTTTTACTATGGTGATACATTCGTCAATGTCAATTTCTTGTAATTACACTGTTTTCTTCTTCTTCTCTTTTTCCTTTTTTTCCCCTTACGACGGCATTAAAAAAATATCGATTATGCGAAGTATTGTGGCCTAAACCACGTATATAGGCCACAATTAAGTTTTGGTTATCATGCATAATTTTATGTTTGGATGTATTTGGCAGAATTTTCTCATGTTGAATTTTACTCAGCTATAACACATCTGAAGCACATTTTTTTGTAGCATAAAATTAAACTATTTTCATAGTATTTTTTCAAAATTCTAGCTTGTACTCTGGAGTGCTAAAAGAACAGAGTGCTCTGCGGATTGCCGCAAACCGCATATTGATACAACAATTGAAAGGTTTGCAGCAGCAAAGAACTTCATTTTTTTAATTATTGTTAACTCCATGTTGCCTCAAGCGAATAACGCAGCTAATTCATTCTAACGAATAACTTGAGAGCTATCAACCGTAGATAATTCCTTGTTGAACCAAATGACCAAAAAATGGAGTTAAATCTTTGTTGCTGCAAACTCTTCAATTTTTGCTTTTCAATAAAATTTTAAAATCTGCCAAGGATTTTCGGAAAGCCCGTACTATTAAAACTGAATAATTGCAAACCTAAAATAAATTTTTAACCTCTTAAGACATCAATCCTGTTCACGGATTTACGATTCATAAGGTTACGGGATTAACTTAAGTGAAACAAATAATAACACACTGTGAAAACTCTGTTTACTTCGACACGACAACTCTCTCCGCTCCTATTAAAACGCCATATTTGATTTGCACAAACAATGACTTATTTCATCATTATCAATGAATGAATCCAGGGAATTGCCTCAGACTTGATCCAAGATATAGATCTGGTAGGAAAGATAAATAATTCAATTTATGACTTGCTCCGAAACTTCTTCCCCTCAGATGAACCATTTTCATGACAGAGACAATAAATATCTTTTACAAAACGTTGTTTATCTCCATCGAGACAGTTTTGTTCAAGCTTCTTGATGAAAATAGGATTATCATTAAAAATGAACCTTCATCGCTCAAACATGGAATGGGTAGATATAGAGTTTCTACATGTGTGAACAATTTATTTCATTGATTTCTTTCAAAGGACAGGGGATTATTTTTAAACTTTGTTCTTGATATCATACACTGTAAAAAAAAATTCCGAAACGTTACTGAGTATTGTAACGTTTCGGGAATTTAATGGTTTTTATCCACTTCCTGGAAAAATCAAGTATCATTGTCAAAAAGTTTCCTGAATTGCTACACGTCACACGAACGCGGACTTCCCACTGTTGTGAAAAGTTATTTTTAGCACCCAGTTTAAAGATGAACTGAGAGTATTTATATAGTCTGTTGGCTTCGGTCAGAATACAACTCGACCAGAATGATTAAGCTCTCAAAGGGAGCAAATAAGGCTATGGACTGTATCTTTGCGAGAGTTGCAGGCGAGTAAACTTCTCGATACCTGCTCGCAATTCTGTCTTTGCGTTGGCCATGTTTGCATTCCTGATATTGGAGCTTTCTTTATAAATCAGGAAGGTGCCAAGTAATACCTAACATAATATGCGTACCTATATTTAACTCTAAAATTCCGTAGACACGCTTAGCCTTAAACGGGAAGATTTCGAAATTTTTCAGGGGGGCATCCAGAATAATTTCAGGAGGATTACTGAATTTTAGCGGAAAACGTTCCTTGTTTTTGCAAGATAAGTTACTTGTCAGAAATTGGGCACATCAGCTGCCCATTATTTTCTAGGAACGTTTCTGAATCGTTTTTACAGTGTATAATTTTAATACTGTCAAGTTTCGATGACCTGGGATAGTGGCGATGGCTGAATGAATTTCCAATTTTTCCAAATTAAGATAATTTTGCTGAATGGCACTTAAAATTCCGCCGAATAATGATAGTTTTGCCAAATGGTACTCAAAATTCCGCTGAACGTGATAATTTTGGCGAATGGAACTTCAAATTTTGCTGAATAATGATAATTTTGCTGAATGGTACTCGAAATTTCGCCGAATGATGATAATTTTGCAGAATGGATCTCGAAATTTCGCCGAATAATGATAATTTAGCCAAATGGTAATTAAAATTTCGCCAAACAATGCTAATTTTGCCGACTGCTACTCAACATTTCGCTGAATAATGATAATTTTGCCGAATGGAACTCCAAATTTCGCCGAAGGATGATAACTTGGCCAAAATAACTCCAAATTTTTGCGAATGATGAAAATTTGGCCGAATCGTCAGACACAATTTGTCGAAAAAAGAAATTTTCGAGAGGTCACAGTGATTTCCCGTCGAGGAACCCCTGCATGACTCCAAGTTTTATAACCTAAATATTCCTTTATCTCGATGTTTTTATTGGGTCCCAACCTCTTGAGAAGGCTGTGGGATTTTCCCTTAACTCTAACTACCTATGATTCGATGGTGTCGATGCCGCTTCATTTGGACTTCGAGTTGTTGAGAGTTGATTGTAGTTGTTTATGGTTGTTCATGAGGAAAATGAGGCATAATGTAGCACATTATGTGCTAAAGGGAGAAATGAATTTTATCTGCTAGAGGCTCTCTATCTCTTTTACTGAGACATTTTAATGGGGGTGTTTGTTTATTTTTGCTTTTTTTTTTTTAGTTTTTTACATTTTCACTTTTAGTCTGCAGCCGGCAGAGTGGTATAATGTTTAGGCATAGGCCTCGCATCCACAAAGGCACGAATTCAAACCTGACTCCAGCCAGTAACAGGTACAGAAAACACATGTTGAAAAAATTTGAGGCTCGCGAAAGATGCCCCGAGAACTCGTTTGGCTTTGAATACTCTAGGCAAAATTAAATTCCTAATGCAGTTTCGCAACAAAAACTGTCTACGTACCTCCATCCGGGGGGGGGGGGGACTGGGTGTCAAAAGTTTCGAGGTAATGGCTATTCTACGATGGTGATGCCTCATGAAAATTTGCGAAAGAAATCATGCTTGAAAGGGCTGAACTGCAGGCATTCTGGGTCATTTTCATCCTTAATTTCTCTTTCTGTAACTACCCCACTTAGATTTTATCGATTTGTGTAAATTGAAGGGAGTTAAATATAGAAGTATGTCCTGTTATTAATTATTGTAGCATTCAAAAATAGTTGACAGACTGCAACCTTAAATTCGAGTTACGTGGTCTTATTCTGTACACTGTAAAAAAATTCCGAGACGTTACTGACTAGTTCCGTGTAACGTTTCGGGATTTCAATAATTTTTATCCACTTCCTGGAAATATCAAGTATCATTGTCAAAACGTTTCCTAAATTGCTACAAATTGTTCGAATGCAGACTTTTCTCTGTTGTAAAAAATATTTTTAGCTCCCAGTTTAAAGAATCACTGAGAACATTTATAAGGTGTACCGGCTTCATATCGATTGCGGTTCGTCCATGCTGTCTAAACTCCCAAAGTGAGCGAATAAGCATGGACTAATTAGCTTTGCAAGAATTGCAATCAGATGAGATCGAGATGCTTAATATTTATATGCAATTCTGGCTTAGCTTTGGCCATGTTTGCAATACTGTTCTTGGAACTGTCTTGATAAATCAGGAAGGTTCCAAGCTTTTATATTAAACCTAGCTAAGGTTACTCTGAAGTTCCAGTGCACGGCTGGTTTTAAACGGGAAGATTTCTGAAATTTTCAGGAAAGTTACTGAATTTTAACGGAAAACGTTACTGTGTTTTGCGAGGTATGTTACCGACATAGATTGGGCACATCAGCTGCCTATTATTTTCCAGGAATGTTTCTGAATCGTTTTTTACAGTTTACTTTAGAGCCAGACAAACGTAAATGCAAAAATATCAATTTTCACGTTTTTACTCTGTAGATGGTTCAAATAGTTTATGTAGGGTCCGAGTCGGGTCTGGTAGTGCGACTCCCTTTTAGGTTGCATTTGGATGTTCCAAAACGGGGTCTTTGATTTATTTTTTGTGGAATATCGTCGTTAATTTCAATGCCAACTTAAATGTTATAATTTAGGGACCACTACTTGGCAATATTTCGCAAAGTTAGTGGTAAATTTGTCAAAAAAGGTACTTCCGAATTCGGTTTCAATTTGACGCTATATGCAATATTTGGCGAGTAATAAATTGAATCGTGTTAAAAGTCTCGTATTTAGAAAATGAATCTCTGCGCAACACTTTTTTTCCATTGGTTGGTTAAAAATGTTAAATAACTAGGAGTGTAACTGGTTAAAATGTTTTCAAGCTCACTCTAGAAAATTGAATCGTGTTAAAAGTCTCGTATTTAGAAAATGAATCTCTGCGCAGCACTTTTTTTCCATTGGTTGGTTAAAAATGTTAAATAACTAGGAGTGTAACTGGTTAAAATGTTTTCAAGCTCACTCCAGAAAATTGAATCGTGTTAAAAGTCTCGTATTTAGAAAATGAATCTCTGCGCAACACTTTTTTTCCATTGGTTGGTTAAAAATGTTAAAAACTAGGAGTGTAACTGGTTAAAATGTTTTCAAGCTCACTCTAGAAAATTATTATATTGTATTTTAGCTGTTTTTACATGATCCATACAGTTTAAGCAAAAAATTACCTTTCTTTACATTTGAAATTTAAGATCTATACCCTTTTCATATTTTTATATGTGTACGATTTTTTTTTAAGCAACTGATTTAAGAAGTGCTCCTCCTAACACCCTTACATGAGACATTAAAAAACTTACTTTTGAGTTATTAAAAAAGAAAAATTAATCAATAGACGCTGTGTGGGGGTCCACACTAGAATTTTTAACTTAAAGACACGCCATTGTGTAACAGAAATACAGGGTGGAGCGCGGGAACTTCCTTTTCTGAAAACGAAATAAACAAATTTACATACCTATATATAAAAATCCCTTATTATTGCCTTTTGATGTCACACATAATGGGAGATTATGCTTTAACTAATTTATTATGCGCTGATTTGAAAACAATATCTTGTAAATGTTGCCCTCTATTGTGAATACACTGATTCAGTCGAACTCGAAAATTTGTTTAACTCTTTGGAACGTGTCGACCAGTATAATGGCAGTTGCGACTCGGATGCGGTTCTTCAGCTCCTCAAGGGTTCGTGGACGATCGTTATAAATCCGCGACTTCAGATAATCCCACAGGAAGTAGTCACAGTTGCTAAATCAGGCGAGCGTGCAGACTAGTTTAAGACTCCAGTCCGATCTAGCGGCAGTTGGAAAAGTAAGCCTGTACGCCTCCACAGTAAAAGCGCGATGCTGTTTCGACCAAAACATGATTGCAACTAACAGCGTGATTTAACAACACTTCCAAGTCAGATCTTTCCGTTGGGCCTCTCCCCCACCACTCTGTGATGTTCCACAATTTTTGCGCGACAAGTTCAAACGAGCTGATGTGTGCATCACATGACTTCCTTTTACACCAATTTAATGTTATTTCCCCATTATTGCAATTTTAATGTGATTCAAGAGTTAACTCTCTAAATATCAACAACAATGGCCACATTGAAACCAGATTTTAAAAAAAAGAAAAAAAAAAATCGCCAAATTAGTCGTCAAGTTGGCGCTAAAACTTGGCAATCAAAAGACCGGCGATATATCGTCAAGTGCCATCAAGTGAGATACTTACTCGCAATTCCGCCTTAGCTTTGGCCATTTTTACTATACTGCTTTTGGTACTGTCTTGATAACTCAGGAAGGTGCCCAGCTGTTATATTGTCCCTTCTAAAGATTACACTGAAATTCCAGAGAAGCGACTGGCTTTAAACGGAAAGATTTCTGAATTTTTCAGGAAGGTTACTGAATTTTAGCGGAAAACGTTCCTGGTTTTTGCGAGATATGTTACTGGCTGAAAATGGGCACATCAGCTGCCTATTATTTTCCAGGAACGTTTCTGAATCGTTTTTAGTGTTGTGATGGAATGTTACTGTTATTTTTCTCACTCGTTGTTAAGTGTGTGTGGAGGGGGGGAGCAGAGTATTTTATTATACGTTTAATTATAAAATTAAAGATTTTTATTTAAGTAAAAATTAAAATATCACATTTTATTTATTGAAGAAAAGAAACATTTCATCTAAAAATTCCTTAGAAATGGAATGTCACAAAAACATCTTTCTCGCAAAAATCGTAATGGATAAATGTTTTATTAGGAAGAAACTAGCATAGACAGTTACCAGCGAAATGATCTATTTCAAAGTTAATACTGAATTATAGCTGCCCAGTAACTCCCATATATTGTAGGAGATGTTTATAGAGAACTCGAACCTTTAGGGAAGTAGAAGAGTATTTACGAGTTGCTTTTATAGATTTCCTTCAGTGTAATAGAACATTTTATTGGTAGAGGCGATAAATATCGTTTTTATCCAGTTATTTTTATCCATAGATAGCGTAAATTGCTTTTATTAGAGATCTATTTAGAAGAAATAACTGAAAATACTGTTGATTTTGACCCTCTCATCCTCAGGCTTGTGTTTCGGAAGCAGTAAATTGTTTTCTCCCCTATTGAGTTTGTGCGTAATTCCTGTTCACCCGAGGAATATTTTTCTTGGAAGCTATTGAGGACCAAAAATTTCGACTACGGAAGTTTTTTTTTGGGGGGGGGGGGGGTCGCCTCTTTTTTATGGCTAGCCTCATTTTCTCTCAAAATTTTAAATTTTTTTTTCTGGAAACATTGATAGAAACGAATATTACATCTCATGGTATAAAATTCCCGGGGAAAAATTTTTTTTTTGGCCAAAATAGGAAAATTCCTTGACATTTTTAATTATCTCATTTTCCCTGACAATTCCAGCTTTTCCCGGAGAACCCTGTATTCCATGTTTTTTACCGAACCCAGAATAATGTATAACACAGCAGACCATAAATTTACGAAAGCCAGTTTCCGAGTGTATGCAGCTGTTTTTTGCTCAAAACTGTAGTTTTAAGCATCAAAATGTTAAACAAAGTTTATCTAACGAGAACGTCAATAAGAAGGAATTTTTAAATTTATATAGTTGTAATATCTCTGCTACCGGTAAATCAATATTGAATTCAATGGGCAGAGTTTAATTTTAAAAAAAAGTCTTTTTTTTTTTCCTTTAAAAAGGGCTGAATGACAGAAGCGAAGAGTACTGGTTGCACATAAAAGTACTATCATTGTGAAAACTTTTTTAAATACTTCTAAAGTAGAATAAATGAACTGTTGTTTACTAAATGAAGAATGCTTATTTGTCTGCGAATTTGAATATCGTCGCCTCAGAGCAACAGTAAGATATCTTATCCCAGAAATAACACGAAGATATCTTACTGTTGATCTGAGGCGACGATATATTCTTTTAAGTGACGAGTACAATTGCAATCCGTATTCACACACTGTAAAAACGATTCAGAAACGTTCCTGGAGAATATTAGGCAGCTGATGTGCCCAATTTCAGCCAGTAACAAAACTCGCAAAAACCAGGAATATTTTCCGCTAAAACTCAGTAACCTTCTTGAAATTATCCTGAGAAATCCAGAAATCTTCCCGTTTAAAGCTCCAGTCGTGTCTCTCGAACTTTAAAGTAATCTTAGGCAGGGATAATATAATGGCTCTATAAGCAGTATTACAATAATGGCCAAAGCTAAGTAGTCCAAAGACTTTTTCGTTCCCTTTGGGAGCTTAAACAGTCAAAACAACCCGTAACCTAAGCTAAGGCGATACACCTTACAAATACTCTCAGTTAATCTTTAAACTGGGGGCTATAAATATTTTTGACAACAGAGAGAAGTCTGCATTCCTTCAACTTGTAGCCATTCAGGAAACTTTTTGACAATGATACTTGATATCTCCAGGAAGTGGATAAAAACCGTTGAAATACCGAAAAGTTACACGGAAATACTCAGTAACGTTTCTGAAATTTTTTAGATGCAGAAACGTAAGAGTATTTTACCGATCGAAAATGTCTTTAATAGCACTTGATTCTAGCTGTTTCTATAATATTGTTACATGATTAAAACATAATATTTAATCAAACTTATTCATTAATTATACTCCAAATGAAGTCTAACTAACGACAGAATTTTATTTCAAAAAATAATCTTAAAGTTTGCAATTTTTAACAAACTAATTAGTTGCATAGTTTAAATTTACAACGGATTTCAAACAGAGTGCTTGTTAAATTAGCCGTCTACATCCGATAGCATTTCACTATGTAATTTTAATTCTTAAGCTTACATTCGCTAAAAGCATCTGTTTGTTTGGACTTACATCTTCACAATACTTTTATTTAAATAAATTTTTAATTTGCTCCCATATCATAAATCTCAAAAAATATCACCAATAAAACGTAAATTTAATTATGAATCTCTCTAGAGACGAACTCCCGCGTGGTAAAGCTAAAAAATATAGAGGAAACATACCTTTATTAAAGCATCTTAATTTGATTCCGAAATGCATTCGAAATCAAATATTTGTAAACTATTCCATTGAAAAGAACTCGACAAACATTCCAAACCAGATTTCCATTTCTGCAAAAGTATAGAATAGATGAGTGAAAAGATCGGCATGGAATAGCTAAAGTAAACATCATTTGATCCCTTTTCAATAATGCCTTTCTTGAAAGCACTTGATAGGCTTGCAAAGCTTGCTGCAATAAAAGAATCTTTCCAGAAGTTTGTTCTAGATGGATTTACATGTAGATGCTAACTATTATTAAAATTTCTGTGCCTCTGGAATAAAAGTAAGTATTCATTGATGTCTCATGCAGAAAAGACAACTAAATATAAACATTTCAAGGTCTTGTTTATTGCGCTGATGGGATCGTTTCCAAAATTTTAAAAGTATTGTTTTCTGAAAGAGCATGCTTAAAAACGTAGGATTTGACCATTTAAAAGAAAAAAAATGGCTAAGTGTACTATTTTTAAAAATATATTTAAATCGGTGCGCAGATTCTCATTTTTTACGCTTCTGCGCATGACATCACAAGTGATGAACTGCCATCTGTTGCCATTAGCACAGGGCGCAATATTTAATTCACTTCTTTACTCATATGTAGTGGCAACGATATGGTTGATAGCGAGCGTAGAACGCAATATTAAATTCGCTTCTGAATTATCATAATGTGGAAACACGGTAGACAACAAGCGTAAGCATTCAGCGCGGCAGTGGAATACGCGCCTAAGTTCATCATTTGTGACGTCACAAAGACCACGCCTTGTTTGAAAAATCGGACAGCTTAAAAAATTAATTAAAAATATCTGTTGGGGAAAATGAAAGTATTTTCTGGGTCCATGTTATTTTTTATATTTTGCTAATTCTATCAACTTCAGTGACTAAAAGTAGTACTTTTGAACGAAGGGAGTATTCTAGTCTAGAGGCTTAATTTTAAGGGTATTTTACAGGCGTAATAGAAAAAAAAAAAAAACAGTAGTTAATTTCACTGGAGGAAGTGGTGCAAATGTGGAAGCGTGTTGGTAATGTTGAAACATAACCTGTGCGGCTTGTGTGGCGTTGCACTTTTGCGGTGAACGCATCAACTTGTTACTGTGTTTGTTTAGTAAGTCTGTAGGAGCGTCGGTAGTCAACTCGTGGTTTATTATCAGTGAAGTTGTTGTTTCAAGTTTTTCTTGATTTTTAAAACTTTTGAGGTAAGCCTTTAAAGTTGGTTTAATTACGTAGTCCATTGAGCTATTTCTTAGTACGTAGGCAGTTATTGGTTAAGCAAAAAATACTCCACAATCTGGTACAATTAAGTGGGTTCCTAGCTTGAAAATATAGCGTAGTTTTATCTTCATAGTTCAATATGGCTATGATGGTAATGTGGAAGCCATTTGCATTTTTTGCGGGGAGGCTTTTTCGAATGATGTTCAAGGGGAACTTTGGATCAGATGTTTGGTTTGTGAGTCTTGGTGCCATACTTTGTGCGCTGGATGTGTAAATGATCATTAGATTTGTGACTTTTGCAAGTGAACATTTTATTTTATTCATGTATTTTTTTATTTTATTTTTTTTATTAAAAAAGTTTAATTCTTAAGCCTTTGTATTAGTTTTGCTAAGTATAATAAATGCACATTTAAGAATTAATTTTTTTAGTTAGTGTTTTTCTCCAGAAAACAAATATTTCCACATTACGAGCAAATTTTAAAAATCGGGTTAAAGATTCAAATTATTATTACTATTATTAATACAATGAAAACGTAATGTTTTGCATAAAACCAAAAGCGGTTATTGTTATAATCTCTTTTTGAAGTGTTTTCCGGAATTTAGACAAATTTCATTGATAACAAAACTAGATACACCAAAAATTAAAACAGGGTTTCCACATTTGCACCACTTCCTGTATCCATTTTTATCAGTTTTTGATTAATATTTTAAAAGTATAAAAATGCATAATAGTTGAAAAAAAAATCAAAATTGTAGTTGGAGGAGGCTGGCAAAGTGGGGACTCTAAAAAAAGGGGGGTCTCCTGGTTGACGTGATTCCAATCCTGCAGGTGATCTGAAACATAAAGTCAAGGTTAATTCTTATTAAACAAGGATGTAGAATATTAAACAAGGATGTAGGACGAAGCCGATTTGAAAATATAATTTTTTTTTCACAAAATGGCGTCTTTTTGAAAAAAAAATCATTGTTTGGCTCTTTGTTTGAACTATGTTATTTTTTTTAAAATAATAAAAAACAAAAATTTCAAAAACCCCTACGTGGGGACAGTTTTGATAGTACTAAGAAAGTCTGTACCGAATTTCAAGTAAATCGGTGTATTAGAACTTGAGATATCTTGTCAACCGTATCGAAAAAAATAGTTACGAGAAAAACGCTTTTAAAGTTTGCAGTCTCATTTCAGCAAAAGAGTTTATTTCAACAAAATTAACTGTAACTCCAAAATAATTTGAATTTCCATAAATCCTCTTAGAAACTTATTCTTAAAGTTTTAAACTCTGAGAATATGAAGAGGGGAAAAAATCGATATTTTTTTGAATTTCTAGACTAGAATACCCCCTGAGGGAAACAACACCGTTGCGTTAGTGTCAAACTATTAAGCCATTTTAAAATCAAAAGAATACTTATGGCATACTTTGTACAATAGAAATATACCAACATTTTTCTTAACTTAAAGATTATTAAAATAGTTTTTTCTTTAATGCTTAAAAACTTAAAACTTTTTTGTATTTAACAAAGATTTTTTTTTTTTAATTCCAATGGCAGGCAAATACAAATGTCTGTATCTCAGAGCCACACTGAAGAAAAGCTAAAAATTGCGAGTCTCCGTTTAGAAGTCTATTCCGCATCGAGCCATGTGAACGTTAATCTTAAAAAAAAAAAAAAAAAAATACTATTTAATTTTTTTTTTACCAATGTTCATAGATAGCGCGTCTCATCCTTTGCATACGCCAGAAAAAAAGTTTTTTCTCTCTCTCTCCTTTAAAATTACTATAAAGTGACTTACGTCATTCTGGCTCTGAGGTACGGATGTATAAAATATAAAATGAAAATCGTGAAAAATATAAGCAAAAGAAACGTTTTGCATTTGCCCATAAGTTCTCGTACTGGCCAGTTTCGTCTGCACATAGGCTCCAACAGAAAGGACCGAACAACACGAAGATGAAACGCATCCGTTTCATCGTGGGTGCCAAAAAGAGGACAACAGAGTGTTGAAAAGACTCTAATTTTAATACAGTGAACTCTCGATTATCCGCGGAATTGGGTGGCATAAGTGCCACGGATGATGTAAATCGCGGATAAACCGCAAAAAGGCTAAAATGAGGGACAAGTAAGATAAAAACTGTCCTCCCTTGAAAATTTTGCTGTATTGATGCATAATGCTTTTTTAAAATAGTGAAAATATATACAGTACAGTAAAAATGTTTTGTATTTTTAACAACAGAAATTAATATCAATAAAAGAACAAATGTATGTACGATGAAGAAAGCACAATTAATAAATAAAACAAAAACAACTGATATTTTCAGTAAATTACCGCCCTATAGCCAGGGCTAAGGCAGAAATACATGAAATACACCGCCAGCTCAGTCATTTCATCCGAGGACTACAGTTTCG
Source organism: Uloborus diversus (assembly GCF_026930045.1). Lineage (NCBI taxonomy): Eukaryota > Metazoa > Arthropoda > Arachnida > Araneae > Uloboridae > Uloborus > Uloborus diversus. The sequence goes on from NC_072738.1 coordinate 137,165,552, forward strand.
TGCTTTTTAGCACTCATCAGCCCGGCATGACTGAGCTGGCGGTGTATTTCATGTATTTCTGCCTTAGCCCTGGGTATAGGGCGGTAATTTACTGAAAATACCTGCCTTGCCTTCAATCTTCTAGTTGAACCGAACCATTGCTTCGGTCACTCGCCTGGTCTGTGCTAGTTCCATATTAGCCATCGGCTTTTTAGTGCGGAAATACATGTTCCTGATTGTTAAGTGACTCGCGGATAATCAGTCCCCCGGATAATCCGCTAGCAGATAATCGGGAGTTTACTTTAAGTGCTTATAGCGAATCATTCATGACCGGTAGCTAAGCGAAAAGACAATCAGCTTCTCCCCTGGAAGAACCTGGAACTATCAGAAGCATATTGAATCAAGGTTTGTGAATAATCTGCGTGTGAGTTCTTGATAAGTTAGTGCTTTAATAGTTCTACGAATGTAGTGTTACTGATTGAAATGGAACAGTTCCATGGTATAGTTGGATAAACAAAAAACAGGAATTCAATGGTGGTGGTGGTGTAGAGTCCATGGGAAGAACTATATTCAGGGTGTTCCGTTTTCACCTGCAAGACCTGTATTTTCGCAACCGTTAGTCCCAGACCGTTACTTCCAATTGCAAAAATGTTCAAAATCAGATGCAGGGTTAAGACATTGAAAGTTTGAAGCGAAAATAAACATTAGTTAAAAAATACAGAATTTAACTTTTTATACGGGCTTCAGATCCCCCAACTTATATTTAGGGAAATAATCTCCATTGAAAACTATTGATGACACAACCACCATAGACTAATAATAAGAATAGACCGAGCTATGGCAACCCTTTTGCTGCTCATAAACCAAACGATGTGACTGGTGGATATCCTAGCAACAGCGGGCGTTGATCGTAGCAGACGGTCAACGCTCGCGAGAAATAAAATAAATAGAAGTGATGGAATACGGAAGAATGATCTTTTATGGAGTCCGATTTGTAAATTTGTTATTCCAAATTGTAAATATTTTGTTAATATAGTGAGTTTTTCGTTTAGATAGTATTGTGCATTTTCGTTATTCAATTTCAATAACTCACTAAGCAATTAAAGATGCAAGCGCCCCAAAACGAATCGGCAAACGGTAAGATTTTTACCTACAATTTTAATTGAAGATACTGATTAGTACATTTTTGCGTTAACGCAAAACATTTACGCCAACGCTGACGTAGCAGTTCCGAATGAAATAAAATTTACTGAAAACTGTGATCAGAAACTAATTACTAATGTCAAAATAATGCATAACTAAAAGAAAAACAGTTCAATCTCTGCACCTGGAAAAAAAATTATAATACGAGTAAAAACACATTACGTCTTAAAATACATGTCGAGTGCCAAACTATAGATAATCCTGCCATCTAGCAACCATGCTGCCAAAGTTTTTCCCAAGCCTTCCACTAGTCACATGATGTATCCATGAACCAATTTTTTCATCAGCAAGTCTGGGAAAGCTCGGTCTACTCTTATTATTAGTCTATGCAAAAAACTTGACATTTGTGCGACCAAAACTGAAGGAGATATTCTATTTCAAAGTTTTAAAGGACCATAGAGAAGACGAGATTGGAACTTATCGCCCTTTCAGAAGAATGACAGGTCGTCAAAGTAAGAAAAACAAGGTACTTATATTTTTCATTGCTATTCAAAAATAAATGCAAATGTTATGCCGTGATACACAAAAATACTATACAAAACCTCGAACAATTTGAAAAACCACTCTATGCACACATATAATTTTAAACTCTTGTTAACAGCTATATTTTCCCCCAAGAAGGTGTTATTGACAGCTAGCGAAAAGTGGTGTAAATCACAAAACGCTGCGTTTCATATCTCGGTGAATATTAGTCGTACTAACTTCAAACTTTTTGTGTTGGAATTAGAAAAAAAATATTAGAAAATATAATGGAGAATATTTCCCTAAACATAAGTTGGGGGACCTGGGGCCCGTATAAAAAGTTAAATTTTGTACTTCATGTAAAAACCATTTACTTTCTCAATGGAGTAAAAAAAAATCTTAAATTTTTATTCACGGTAGAACTATTATGAGATGTAAACCGCCTTCACGGGTGGCCATGTTGAACGAGCGCGCAGGTCTTGTGTTAAGATGGCTGTGAGCCGGGCCAGAGATCTTAAAATGGCAGTTCATTCAAAAATATGATTTGTTGTGAGTGGGACATTACTGCAAGGACGGTAGGTTCTATTACCATCTCTATGGATCAGCATACCTCTAAGTGACCAGTTCTAAGGCAGATGATAGTTTTGTTAAGGTCTCTATTTGCATTTAATTCCCAGATCAAACAGTAAGTCAATGTGTGATATAATTAACTTATACAACTAATGATGGAAGTTTTAATAGTGCAGCCAAGTGGTTCTGGGTTTGCAAGGAAATATTTTGTATATCCAGCAGCAATCTAAATAGTATATCATTTTAAAACCAGTTGAATAAATAAGGTCGTTCCAGTGAAATGAAAGTATTCCAAAATATTACCTTTTGCCGAAATCATAAGGAAAAATTAGTATTTTTGCATAATAACTTGAAATGTTTATGTACTTAACAAAAAGATATACAGTAAACGATAATATCAACTTTATAAACTAACATAATTATTAATGGTATAACAACCACGTGTTTCAACGTTGCAAAAAACCCCATTTTCTACCCAATAATAATTTTACGCTTCCAGCAGTGTGCAAACAACAGTCACTCAAGGAATGAAGGCATCAGCAGTACATAACTATTTTGAAGGGTCATCCCACCCATTAGGAATCGTGGGCAGTCCAAAATCAGTATAAGTAGAAAACTATTAACCGCTGCCATTTTGGTGCTAGAAAACACGAGTAGGATACGGTAGTTTGTAGTAGCTCATTTGCCCAGGTATCCACCACCGTAAGTATAAATTAAGTTCTTACTTAGTTTAGAAGCTCGGTAGCATAAACCACGCGATACTGCGACGTGCTTCCTAGACTCTTGAGCAAATCAGCAGATTATTTCTTAGTTGGTGGAGAAAAAACATGACACTTTTTTTAAAAAAATCTTGAATTTTAGAGAAGGAAGGTTTGTACCGTACTTTTCTGGAATATTGTTGACATATAACATGTTATTGTAGTTTTTCCGTATAGCGTCTTATTTTTTTTTTTTTTTTTTATTTTTTTTTTATTTTTTTATTTTTTTTTTTTTTGAGATAATTTGCATTTTACGATGAATCAATAATTATTTCGCAGACTGTTTTTGAATTTTTAATCTGCGTAGCAGACATTTGAATAAAAGTCAGCTTTGGGATACAGAAGTAGAGTTCATTGGTAGTAGAGTAACGGCACCAGTAACAGGCTAGGGTCTAGTAGCAGGTAGTCGTAAGTTTGGATTCAAATAATAAGAATTTTAGGCGGGTAAAACTGATATTGCTGTGGCCCATGAATACAATGCAACCATTTAGTGTTATCAGAGGGAATTTTATGAGAGAGTTCGTATTTGGGTTGTGGGTGGTTGCGGTAGAAGGTTATGAACATTCACCGCAATGTCTGCCAGTGTTTCATGCTCATTTGAATTTTTTAAGGTTTTAGATCCAAAAATAAAGAATGAAGAGAAGATTTGAAGATAAAGATTTGAAGAGAAAAAGAGAATTTTGTTAACTACTTATTCTTTCTTCATCCTATCTGTTACTGAGTATCATCAGAATCGTCGGTGTCTGTTACTGGGGGTCTGACCTTTTTTCGAAATTAAGCAAATAAAAATAGAATTAACTAATTCAAGAGATCCAGAAGCAGGCAAACGTTAAATGAGATATAGAAGCATGAGAGAAAAATAGTTTTAAAAGTTTATCTTTATATATTAATAGGCAAGCCGTTTTCTTTCGGTACCGATTTCTCCTCTGTGAACCGATTTCCTTCATTCTTTTTTTGTTCGGTAGCTATTGCCGAGTTTTAGTGTCATCAATAAAAATTTTTGAAATCGAACGCTAATTAACGGAGATATTAATAAAAAAACGCATTTTCGCCCTAAATGGCTCTTTCTAGGCGAACGGAAGGTCCAATTTTTTCGAATTTTATATGGTTGGTAAGGTCTTTAAAAAACACTCCTAACGAAAAAATTGTCAAAGTGCCCAAGGTCTAATAACCTAAATCCACTAGAAAAAAAGTTATAAGCGTTTTTTAGTTAGCGAAACTCAAAATTTTTAATTTTATCTCTTTTCCATTGTTGAAATTCATTGTTGGAAGCGAGAAACATTAAGTTTTAATTCATTTTTTAAACTACTTTTTCTACACGAAAAATGCATTTTAATGCTTCGAGCTTGGTATGGTTGGAAAGCTCGTGAAAAATGCTTTAAAACACGTTTCAAACCGGTTTACCGCGCGAAAATCGAAACCCGCTATGTTGGCTAGAAACAGCGCTAGAAGCAATTAAAAGTTAGTGAAAATTCATTTTTATTTGCTTTTTCACGCGACATAGCGTGAAGAAATTGCTGGATAATATCGTGGTGTTGCCAATTCTCGCTTGAGCATAAAGAAATGAAAAACTTGCATCTGTTTTTATTATTGAGGCTTTTTGGGTAACTACGGGCATTTAAAATATTTTCATTTTGATTTTGTTTTCACGATTTTAATATTTAAATAATTTTTTTTACGGATTGAGGGACGACTTTGCTTCCAGTCTAATAATACCTGCATTTGCTATCACCACAAACAGATCTCAAGGCAAAACTTTTGATAAAATTGGCGTATTATTACGACGTCCAGTGCTTTCGCATGGACAATTATATGTTGCCGTGAGTAGAGTTCGTTCATCTGACTGTTGGAAATTTTATATTTAACGGCAAGATCGTACCTACTTTTACAAAAAATATTGTTTGTACAGAAGTTTTGCGTATTAAGGGAATTTTGCGGCAACATTTAATTCAGAACGACTTTCATAATTGTGAAAATTGGCGAATTTTTTAAATTTTGGCACCAATGTCAGAACGAGAAATATTTTTCTTTTGCATTCGTAAAAAACGAGTACAGAAATGTCTATTTGCAAGGAACTGACTACGAATGACGTCCCTCTTTAAGGTGGGGTTCATTAAATTGTAACCGTTCGTGACAAGGAGGAGGAAATAAATGACAAGAAGAATACACAATGGGGAGAACAGGACATCAAGCTTTTTTTTTTTTTTTGATAAGAACGTTTATAAAAAACAGTGTGATATGTGGCAAAGGAAAGAGGGGTTATGGTGAAGTGTGAAACTTTGCAACAAAGGGGAGAGAGATCAAAAATTTTGAAAAGTTCATTTGTCAGTTTTCCCCTAAACCGTAAACAAATCACAAACATGATTTTTTTTTTTTAAATTACACTACTATTGCGACGTCCAGTGTTTTTGAATGGACAATTTTTAATGTAGCAAGTAGGATTCGTTCATTTGACTGTTTGGAATTTAATAATTCTAACGGCAGAGGTCAAGGCAAAAAGCTCAATAATATTAAAATTATTAAAAGAAGTTTTACATATAATCTGAGTATTGCAGGATCATTTCATTCGGGAAGATTTCGATAATTGTTAAATTGGCGGGCGCTCTTCATCTATTGGCGTCAAAATTTTGGCTACCAATTGCAGCTCGAGAAATGTTTTTACTTTGCATACGAAATCAAAGAGTAGGGAAATGTATATTTGCATATGGTTGCCCTAAAATAGGGGCTGTCCACAAATGAAGTCCTGCTTTAAGGTGGGGTTCACAAAATAGTAACAGTTTGTGACAAGGGAGAAGAAAGGCATGACAATAGGAGCATACAATGGGGAGAACGTGACAACAAGCCTTTTTTTAATAGGAACGTTTATGAAAAACAGCGAACATGTGACAAAGGGAAGAGTGAAGTGCAAAACATTGTGACAAAGGGGGGGGGGGGGGGAGGGTCGAAATTGTTGAAAAGTGTGACATTAGTTATGCACCGCCCTTAACCATAAAAAATCTCATAGTCGACCGTTTTTAAAAATTGTACTATTATTACGACGCCCAGTGTTTTTGAATGGACAGTTATATGTTGACACGAATAGAGTTCGTTTATTTGATACTCGGAAATTTATATTTCAAATGACGAAGAAGCAACTTACTCAATAATAGTAGACGTTTTATGAGTAACATTATTCACACAGAAGTTTTACTTATAAATTGAGTTTTGATGTTTCATTTCATACGGGAAGATTTGGAAAATTGGATAATTGGTAAATTTTACCCATTGGCGTCATTTTTTTTTTTTGTTTCAAATTCCAGCGCGGAAAATGTTTTTCCTTTGCATACGTAAACAAAGAGTAGGGAAATATTTATTTGCATAGGGTTAGCACAAAGCAACATGATATCCAAAACAAAATTATTCAAGCCAGCAATTTGTCGACCACACCGATTTCTCAATGAGGTTGTTTCCTTCAATCAAAAGTACTACTTTTAGACACTGAAATATATAGAATAAGAAAAAAAAATGTTGAGCCAGAATATACTTTTATTTTCTCAACAGTTGTTTTTTTTTTTTTTTTAACTTTTTTGAATGTCCGATTTTGGAAATAAGGCGTGGTCTTTATGACGTGGTCCTTATGACGACTCCATTGCCGCGCTAAATATTTACTGTTTGCTCTCAACCGCGTTTCCGGGTTATGATTATTTGCGCTGCGCGCTAATGGCATCAATGAGTGGCATTTTATCGCTTTTGATGCCAAAAAAAAAATAATTTCAATTTGCGCACTGATTAAAATAGTTGTTAAAAAATATTACATTTTTTCAAATTATTATAAAATGGTTAAAACCTTTGTTTTTAAGCATCCTCTTTCAGTCAAAAATACTTTGAAAATTTCGGAAGCGACACCATTTCCGAAATATCCTCTTTCATCCATTTATTTTGAGATTAACAGATAAAAAGCAAAATTTTAATAAATTATTACTGTGGTATTGTGTGTCCGTATAAAAATTGTATGTTTTCAGATATGCAGTAAACACAAGTAAGAGTAGAAATAAAAATGTTGGAAATAGTTGAATTCATACAAGTTTTCTGAAATATTCATTTATGAATATGGTCGAATTTTGACCACTGGGCGAACACTAGTAAATACTAAAAGGCTCAGAAAATTGAGTTAACCGGAGAACGTTGTCTTAAGCATGTCTGTTACTGGTGCTGTTACCCTACGTTCTTCAGTTTTGGTCCCTTTATTTGAAGAAAGATATCAACTTATTGGACAGGTCTCAAAAAAAAAAAAAAAAAATCTCATTTTTAGATTATAAATAGTTGAATATACATAGCCTCGACTCAAGAGGACATAATCCAAGAATTCAATTTTTTTTAATAGAAACCTTTCATGGGCCAAATTTCTGCTAAGATAGCACCTGTACCATTTCTATCAAGCATTTAAAATCCTATGCTAATGTTAAAATAAGGGGGGAAAACTACTTCAGCATGGTTGCAGGTATTTAGAATAGTTAACCGGGAGCTGCTGTTACTTGTTAACCAACTGTAGTTTTTAAAAGGCTTTTAATCTTCTTTGGGATTGATGGATTAAGGAGGAACATCCGGGTTGAGTCTGGAGCCTATTGCTTCACTTTACTTTTGTATTTCTTCTTACATTATCGGAATGGATATTGTTTTATTTTAGCTTTTTGTTTATATTTGTTAAAAAATCTATAAAAGATTAAATGTTTGAAAACTTTCAAAATAACTACTAAATCGAAGTTATAAGTTAAGAAATAATAACTACTAAATATCCTGGTATATATTATCCTGACGGTATGAAATTAACTCCTATCTCTTATACCAACAAGAATGTTTCTTCCTTCAAATATTATGAGGCTTTAAAAAATCAAATGAAAATATCTGCAAAATTTTTTGTCAATGCCCAAAACTATTCCTTCTGCTTTTATCCACTTTGAATACTTAAGATACTGTTTGAAACTATTTATTAAAAATAATTATCGAAATATATTTCAGCGTTTCATTAAAATGCAGTAATTTATTTTTCAACTCGATTCATTCTAACCTTATTACTGAAATACCTTAATGCCAGATATTCGACGCAAAAAAAGACAGCTTCAGTGACGTATTATTTTTTTAAAAAGTTACTATTAGCCGAATTACAGCATAATGGTAGTGAAACTGCTAATTAAATTTGACTCGAAACATTGATAAGCTGATATTCGGGTAGAATGTAATTACTTTATAAGCTTGTACATACATTCTAGTGCATAATTTTTACTGAAGTATGTTTTTCTTTAAAACTCGTGGTAGGTATTTTTAATTACTATCTCCCCTTTACTCAAAAACTCATTATGTAGTTGCGTCGTTAATATTGATGATAAACTGGGCTTGAAAGAAGTTTCATGGACGCTGTTTTCCTAATTTAAGCCGGAGTATTATCTGAGAGACAAAGCAAATCTTGTCAGAAATAATAAAAAAAATGATTTATGGATTCAAAAAGTTTGACATAATAACTCTTTGATACATGGTTAATATGTTATTTAATTATGTCGGAAGTATGTTCAGCCAGATATTTGTATATAGCGAAAGGAAAAATAACACGATGTGTGTTTGGGTAAAAGTGATACAAGCTCAACAATTTAATTTTTATGATGTAGATTGGTCACTGAGCTGTATATGTTTAAAAATATGCATATGGACACCATTAGCCGTTGTTTCAAATGTACATTAATAAAGAAAAATTATTTCAAGCATCCCCAAAGACTATCTACAAATTTAAGACAATACATTCTTGCTCAATGGCACTTTAATTTAATATATAGCGGATTTATAGGCATCATTTCCAATGCCTCTGCATTGAAAAAAACTCCATTTGATGCATATAAAAAATCGAAATTTTTATATGCCTGATCAAGCTGCGAAAGACCTCCTGCCAATCATTTTCATGGCGCATAAAATTCAATTCCCGTTTTTGCAAATGGAAAGGAAGTAAAAAATCGTCATTTCCTCTTTTGAAGCTGCAGTCATAGAAAGAAGCTTAGAGTTAAATAGAGGTTGTAAAAATGTTTCCAATGATGATTGAATGTCATTCTGCCCGATTTCGCCTGAAGTGGCCACTCAGTTCTTATTGTTGCCAAAAAATTTAAGAAAAGATAGACATTTTAGTTTTAAGCTAAAACGGCGAATTGTTTAAAATTGCTTCATTTAACATTCAACATTCAAAAAAACATTCAAAGAATTTTAAAAACTACAATTCATTTTAACTAGATTTTGGAATTTATAAACCAGTTTCTGGCAATCTTCTAAATACATATTCATAAACGTAGAGTTGGTGGGGGTAAGTGGGATCCATTTGTAAAGTAGTTCATTTTTGAAGATTTATACAAAAGTTTTCAAACAAAAAAAAACTATTTTATTGACTCATTTTATCTTAAACTTTAACAATCAGCTAACATTCGACTTAACGATTATGTGTTTTAAAAAATTGGATGGGTGTCCTACTTACCCCATACAAAGTGGGATGGTGGACCGACACTTTTTTATTTAAATTTTAATAAAGCAATTCTAAAAAAGTGGTAAACGGGTGTTACTTGAAAAAATGTAACTTTTCAGTACGAAATATGTTTTTTGAAAATGCATCATTTATGAGATATCTACTGTCATTCAAATCTGCATGATGGAAATTTTTAAAACAAAAAAAGGAGAGAAAACAAAAAAAATTATATCTGTGAACTTTTATTAATGCCTATAGGTATATATTTTACTTTTACATATAAAGTGCAATCTTCACTGCAACCTCAATGATAACTCTAACGTCATCTGCAACATGCAATTAAAAGTGTCGCTTTTTTTTTTTTTTTGCAAATTGGGCAGTATTTTTTTATTGCATCATCAGCTTCCAAGATAGGAACGACATAGTTCTTTGTTGCTTTCTTTGAAGCAAGTTTTGCAAATACATAGTCATCACCCACCAGGTTTTGTAGTTTTTGTAGCTGAACTATTAATTCCTTCCAAATCTTACTAATATTCTCGTTGTTCATCTGTCGCAATTTCTGCATTAGAGTTGCTTTTCATTTTAAAATCGTCACTAATTTGAGCGAACCCACTTGTCTCTAGTAGGAAAAAATTACGAGTAAGTGGAATTCCTTCTCCTAGACACACTTATCAGAATACTTTGTGTAAAAACTGCTATATAACAGCATGCATTTGTGGTAAAACTGCACATAAAAATTTAATGAAGATAAGAAAGATAATAGAAACTAACTTTTGGAAACACTTACTAGAAAAACGTGGCTTCAACTCCCTAAAAATGTTTTTCGGAAAATTTATCTTATATTTGTCACCAAGGCAAAAGTTACGCGAGGCGCTATTATAAGCAAAACCAATAACTCATGAAATGCGACGTGACCAATGGAAAAAAAAAATTCCTTTTTTCATACTTCAGTTTTTGGAAAGTGACCCAGTGACTCGCTTCCGCCAACCAACCCTATTTTAAAAATCATACAGTAATGGTAAAAAAAAAAAAAAAAAAAAATGCATCACCCGCGCCGCAAAGGAGAGGAATATCATCCCGACTGCATTCAACTCACAATCAAGCATTCCGTATCCCAGATGGGTTGGGGATGTATTTCTGATCAAGGGGTTGTTGGGCTTCACTTTGTGCAAGGAACTGTAAACGCTCAGGTGTATATTGGCATTTTGGAGGAGAAATTGCTTCCTACTATCCGGGATTACTTTACTTCAGTTACAAACGTCATTTTCCAGGATGATTCTGCTCCGAGCCATAGGGCAAAACTGGTAAGTAACAATTTAAAAACCTTTATCCTGCCATAAGACTTAAGTTGACAAGGGGTTAAGTAACCTTTTTTCTCTAAACTCACACGCAGATTCATAAATGGAAAAATGAGCATCGGGTCAGCAGTTTGCCTTGGCCCGGACACAGCCCCGATCTACTTAAACAATTATCGGATTCCTGCTGTTAATTGTTTATTTCATAAGTTTTGCAGAATTTCACATACAATCATCGTTAATAGGTCGACCAAAACTTCTCACATAATCCCATTGTTGTGAAAATGCGAGGGTGGTGCATTTTTTTTTACCAGCACTGTAATTTGAGGCAAAAAATTAATAATGCTCGTAAAAATAAAATGTAATTACGTACAATTAAGAGACATATGAATGAAATCACATGTAAACAATGTAGTTTCTTTTCCTGCTTTGCATATGTAGTGCATTTACAAAGGGAATGCAAAAAACCGATTTAAAGTCAAATCGTTTTCGATAGCACCGGTTTACATTGATGGATTTAACTAAATATCTCAACTGAACTGCCCCACTTAGCTACCTGGCAGGGAGTAGGTCAAAAATTCTTTTTGCAATAATCCGCTTATTTTCCCTTTTTCAGAGAAATTTCTCATCGTAGTTTTAAAGAACTTACAATAAGCTTGCTTCATGGTCAGTGCCAACGACCTCATAAGGCGATTAAAATACAAGAAGCGAATTTTTGAGGCTTCTTCAATGACCGCTACTTAAGATCAAAAATTCAGAACTTTTTCTGCACTGAGAAAGAGGTTCACGAATCTTAACTATTGGTTCACTGAACTTTTACTGCACTGAGAGAAAGGTTTACTGAACTTTACTGCATTGAGTTTTATTAGGGTCCAAAGTGATTTTACTGCATTGAGGAAGAGGCTCAATCATTGTTTCCTCATTAGGTTTTGTTAGGGTTCACAGAGCTTTTATTTCAGTGAAAAAATGTTTATTGTAACACCAAAATATGTTAACGCAATAGTTTTAACATGTTTTCCTTTTGAAACCTTAACTTTGTCGTTTTTAAGCAGGCAATGTCGATGTTAATGGTTTTAAAGATATTTAATTTTTAAAATAGTATGTCAATTTAAAAGTTCAGTGATATTTTTTTTTCAAACTCGGTTAGTTTTCTTTACAATGAATTAGGACAAACAATCAGGTTGCATTAAATTGTTCGTTTATCAATAGCAGTACTTCTAACTGTCATCTTTACTAATAATAAAGATGAAAGTCTCTCTGTCTAGATGTCTGGGGATCTGGATCTCTCTGTGTCTGGATGTTTGTTACGCGCATAGCGCCTAGACCGTTCGACCGATTTTCATGCACTTTGGCACAAAATTAGTTTGTAGCATGGAAGTATGCACCTCTAAGCGATTTTTCGAAAATTCGATTTTGTTCTTTTTCTATTCCAATTTCGAGAACATTTTATCTAGCAAATCCTTATATTGTTGGCGAGAAAATTACCAAATTATCATAACGTGGAACTGTAACATGGGCGAGCAAATTGGCGAGAAATTCACCATCCATTATTTGTAAATATACAGGCGAACCAAATGACCTTTTAATTTTCTATCACGGGCAAAGCCATACGGGTACCACTAGTTCATAATAAGAACGCCTTTAACTCAAATTTAAAGAAGCGACTTAAGAATTGAAAAGAAAAAATAATAATTTAAATTTTGAATTGGTTTGCGTGTGTGTATGTAGGCGTGTCTAGTTGTGTGTATAAGTGTGTAGGCATCTATGTGTGTGTAAGATATGGACGCAACATGGAGACGGTGTTTGCTGAGGTTGAGTCCCTCCAAAACTCAAACGACGGACGGACAGACGGACACCTAAAATGGCCAAGTGAAAACAATGAGCAATTCGTGATTGCTTTAAAAATAAAAATAAAAAAGGAATAACGAAAATACGAAGAGAAAAAACTTATTTATTTATATTTGTGAGGATTCTACGACTGATCATCAGACATTAATAACTGTTCAAGTAATTGCAAGTTCACTACTCTAAAACCAAAAAAATAAATTGTCAAAATGTATTAACTTTTTTGTTGGTTTGTTTTGATTTTCTGTTGCAGTATACATGTTATGCATTTATCAATAAACAGCACAGCATGTTTTATTTTACTTTAAGTGCACCATGGGACTTTTTACGCAGCTTTTAAAAAAGTGCTACTTAACACTGCGGAATTTGACCGATAACTGCTGCAAATCGCACCATGAGAAAAAATAATGGCACAGCTCAAAAAGTCACAAGAATTTTCGAGCTATAACTTTTATGTTCTAAATCTTTCGAGAGCCTTGAATTATGGATTAAGGAAGACTGTCTGTATAAGAAATATTACAAAACAACTGAGCTGAAAAGTAAATACCATATTTTTAAATAAATGATTTCATAACTTATTCCTTTAAAAATTAATTCTTTTTCTGTTATAAAATTTTTCAGTTGCGACAGTGTTCTTAGTGTGAGAAATATTAGTTAAAGTATTCCTTTTTTTTTGTACTGTCTGCTATATTAAATTACTTTGTTTTGTAAAACTACAGAATGACACCTTATTATTTTTGGAAAGATAAAAGGTAAATGCTATCTTACTAGATCTAAATTTGAAGTTGAATAGTGACGAACTTAAAGGTAAAAGCGGCATTTTCAAACCATTTCTTTTACTTGCTCAGTAGTAGTTATGGTTTGGTTGGCAAAAGCTTTTTAATAGTTGACTAAAAGAAAATTCTGAAACGTTTACTAATCTTTGCAGTAAATTACCGCTCTAAGCCTAAGGGCTAAGGCAGAAATACACAAAATACACCGCCAGCCCAGTCATTCTATCCCAGGACTGCAATTTCGTGCTTTTTAGCACTCATCAGAACGGAATAGGAAGTAACTGAGCTGGCAACGGAAATCCTCAATTGGAATGACTGATCTGGATGTGTATTTTATGTATTTGTGCCTTATCCCTGGTTTAGGGTGGTAACTTACTGCAAAATAACTTTGCCTTCAATCTTTGAGTTGAACTGCATCATTACCGCGGTCACTCGTCTGGTGTGCTAATTCTACATCAGCTACCAGTTTTTTGGTTCTCTTGGTTCCTTAATAGGAATGCGGCCTCCAGCTCATATAATTCCTATTCCGGGCTGATGAGTGCTAAAAAGCATGAAACTGTAGTCCAGGAATGATTGAGCTGGCGCTGTATTTAATGTTTACTATTCTATTTCATGGAATGAGCGAGTCATATTTGGTTTCTAGAAATGAACTTGAAAAACACCTTATGATAGTGTGTAATATGTATTGGATATTTTAAGCTATCCGCCGCAGTGCAAACTGCACTGTAAAAAAATTCCGAAACGTTACTAATTATTTCCGTGTAACGTTTCATAATTTCAATTGTTTTTATCCCACTTCCTGAAAAAACCAAGTATCTTTGTCAAAAAGTCTCCTGAATTGCTACAAGTTGCACGAATGCAAACTACTCACTGATGTGAAAAATAGTTTTAGCTCCTAGTTTAAAAGTTGACTGAACGTATTTATAACATGTATCGGGTTCAGTTCGATTACGGCCCGTTCGGACTGATTAAGCTTTCCAAGGGAGCGAATAAGTCCATGGACTGCGAAACTTTGCAAGAATTGCAGGAGAATAAAATTCTTGATACTTTCTTGCAATTCTGTCGTAGCTTTGGACATGTTTCCATTACTAATTTTGCAACTATCTTGATAAATCAGGAAGGTGACAAGCTATTATATTATACTTACTAAGTTTACTCTAAAGTTCCAGAGACAACTCGCTTTAAACGGGAAGATTTCCAAATTTTTCAGGAGGCTTCCAGGATAATTTCGAGAAGGTTACTGAATTTTAGCGGAAAACATTCCTGGCTTTTTCGAGATATGTTACTGGCAGAAATAGGGCACATCTGCTGCCCATTATTTTCCAGGAACGTTTCTGAATCGTTTTTACAGTGCGTAAAACGATTTAGAAACGTTCCTGGAAAATAATTGGCAGCTGATGTGCCCTATTTCTGCCAGTAATATATTTTGGAAAAATCAGGAACGCTTTCATATAAACGTCAGTTACCTTTCTATAACCAATCTAGAAACTTTCTGAAAAATTGGGAAATATCCCCTGTGAAAGCCAGACATGTCTCGGGAATCAATCAGAAAAATTAAGCAGGATTAATGCAATTGGTTAAAACTTCCCGGATTTACCAAGAAAGTTCCAGAAGTATTACAGCAATCACGGCTAACTATACAAGCAAGAACCAAGCATTTAATTCTTCTAAAATTCTGGCCGTCCAAAGCTGGTGCTATTCAACCACTTTTTCACTCCCACTGTGGGGTTTAGTCGCACTGGAAGTTCCCTAATCGAACCTAAGCCGATACACTTAATAAACACGCTCAGTCAATCTTTAAACTAGTAGCTGAAAATATTTTTCACAGCAGTGAAAAGTCTGCATTTGTTCAACGTGTTGCAATTCAGAAAACTTTTTTGCGAAAATACTTGATTTTACGAGGAAATAGAAAACCCGAAACGTCCCACTGAAATAACCAGTAACGTTTCAAATTTTGTTACTACTTACGCATATGCGCGCACGTTAACAGTACGCTGCAAAAATTAGCGTACGCTAAATGTTACAAAAACTTATGACTCAACTTAATAAATGCAAGCAGGATATTTTCTTTTATCATAGGATTAAATAGCAAAATTTATTCATTCTAAAAAACAGTTTAACAAAACTAGGCATTACAGAATATAAAAATGAACTCAGAGAATCTTTATCTAATTCTTTTGCTTAGAAAATTTCTATTAAGAGATTCGTTTTATTCTTTAACGTACTTGAATGATAAATAGTAAATATCAAACTTTATAATTAAAAACCTGTTCTGAACAAAGTCACACATGGTAAATTGTTCAAAGGTAATCTTTTGCTTTTCGGAAATAGCTCCTCTCGAAATCGATGCTAATTAATTTGCGAGAGAGCAAGATTGATTTCAGTTTTTGAAAAAGAAAAAAAATTCTAAATGACTTAATTACCCCAAAAACTTCGATAAAATAATTGGTTTTTCCATTACTACCTGTTTTTCTTGCACATAGGAAAGTTTTTTTTTCTTTCTTTTTTTTAAACTTTACTATGCCGTTGAAAAACATTTTTATGAACGTTGAAAAATAAACATGGCGCTTTCTTACAAAATCAACTAATATTCTTCAGAAAAAACATTTCAACGTCCTCTAAAATTAATAATTTTCATTAATAAAATCGCCTGCATAGTTCTTTCTTAAAAAATAAAGCACCCCGAGTGTCCTTTTATCTCTCGTTGCCAAAATAATAATAATAATAATAATAATAATAATAATAATAATAAACAAAGGGGTTTTAAATGAAAAAGAAACTAGTGGACCCGTGCTTAATTCCCCTTTGCGCTTCAAATCGCTGTGTGAGGCATTCCATTCTTTAAAAATTAGAGAGAAAGGACTATATGCAGAAGAATAGAAAAAAAAAATAGATATTGGCGCAAAAGAAGACATGATATTTGAACACATCAGTACAAAAAGCGGTTACATTTTTTTTACAGAAGTTTTATATTCAAACGTACCAATAATATACGCGTTTACAAATCCTCTTTAAATACAATGTTGGAAGTGATAATGTGATCATTATTCAGTTTTCGGTTGTAAGTGTCTTCAATGCAAACATAGCTATAACTAAATATATTTACTTGTGGAAAAAGCTACTAGTACACTGTAAAAAAATTCTAAAACATTACGGATTATTTCCGTATAACTTTTCGGGATTTCAATGTTTTTTACCCTGGAAAAATCAAGTATCTTTGTCAAAAAGTTTACTGAATTGCTGAAAGTTGCACGAATGCAGACTTTTCACTGCTTTAAAAATACTTTTAGCTACTAGTTTAAAGATTAACTGAGAGCATTTATTGGGTGTATCGGCTTCAGGTTGATTACGGCTCATATAGATTGACTAAGCTCCAGTAAAAGGGATTTTGTCTCTGGATTCCGTAGCTTTGCAAAAATTGCTGGCAAGTTAAATTCTTGATACTTGTAATTCTGTCTTAAGTTTGTGCATTCGTCTAATAATGCTTTTGAAGTTTTCATGGAAAATCAGGAAGGTGCTTTGCTATTATTCCTTTTTTTTTTTTCGTTAAGCTTTCCAACACAAGACTGACTTTAACAGGGAAAATTTCTGTATTCTTCAGAAATATTTCAGGAAGGTTACTGAATTTTAGCGGAAAACCTTCCTGTTTTTTGAAAGATATGTTATTTGCAGAAATTGGGCATATTAGTTGCCCATTATTTTCCTGGAATGCTTCTGAATTATTTTAACAGTGCATTTTCAATAAGGAAAAAAGCAGTTTGAGTAAAGAGTTTTTTTAACCTTTTTTACTTCCTTTTACAAAAAGGAAGTATTGTATTCGCGAAACAATTTTCACTCAAAAATAGACCTTAATTTCCATTTTACTCACCCCCGAATGAATGTTGAGGGGTTTTTTTTTTTTCGACTCGACCACACGTGGATAAGTGCCTAAGAACGTATAGACACGCGAAGTATCCATTTTGACGATACCCGAGTTAATTACAACGAGTTTTCTCGTCACATCTGTATGTACGTATGTACATATGTGCGTATGTATGTCAAAGAAAGTTGAAATTTGGTACGTAGACTTCTAGTAGGGTCTAGTTGTGTACCTTCCCTTTTGGTTGCATTCTAGTGTTTCTAAAGTGGTCTTTTGCCCCTTTCTGAGGGGAAATCATTGTCAATATCGATGTAAACTCGAGTGGTGTTATAATTTGGCGGACACTTGACGATATATCGCCAATCTTTTGGTCGCCAAGTTTTGTCCCCAACTTGGCGAACAATTTGGCAATTTTTTTTAAATTTGGTTTTAATTTGGCCACTGTTGGAGATATTTAGAGAGTAAACTGCTGAATCACATTAAAATTGCCAATAATGGGAAAATGACATTAGATTGGAGTAAAAGGAAGTCATGTGATGCACACATCAGAAAATAGTGTTGAAAGTTTTAATCTAAGTCCTTAGATTTAATTCACAAAAGTTAAAACCTTTTTAATGGGTAAACTAGCTGCGTTCGGTCTACCTCGAAAGTAAAAGTTACGTCAAGTGACGCGTGTTCAACACTCAGGCTTGAGCAAAAAGAAAAAAAACAGTAACATTTTGTGGCACATTGAGAAGAAATAAAGAAAAAGTAAGCATTTTAAATCCCCCGATTACAGGAAACGCCTTTAAAACAAAAGCAAGAATTTTACTTGTTCATATTCGGGGAAAAAAAGGCAACAGATCTTACGCCTCAATGATTTTCTTCACGCTATAAATTTTAATAAAAGTATGTTGCAGAAAGTTAAGATGAAGCACTGAATAATAATTTGAATAGAGGAAAGCCTTCGAAAAATAGGGATTTTGTGTCGAAATCTAAGTGTCGTAATTAATAGTTTTTAATTGATATCTCCGTTAATTATTATCGGAGGGTTATGTTAAATAGCCAAACATGAAGACGGAAAGGTTACAAATCCATCGATACCTGGTTTAATGGTCAGTTCACTGTCGTTCGGGAGAAGAAACTTAGACATACATACATAGATACATAGGTACATACGCTCAGTTTTTAATTATATAAGATACTAAAATTATCAGTCGGAATCATACCCTTGAAAGTTTACGAAAAAGCAACTGATTGCAGAGACCTTTTATGGGCTTCGAAGAAGCCCTCTTGTCAATGTAGAAATAATGACTTTTTAGATGTAAAGTCATCCAGTAAAAGAACCGAGGTGAAGTAAAAGATAGTTTAAATTATGCTTTAAATGGACAGTTAAAATATGGATACACCCGCATGATAATTTGGTGGTTAAGTTTTGCCGTTGGTTTTTAAAGTTTCAGCATGCATTAAATTTTACTAAAAGAGTAAAGGAAAATATTTTTAAAAAATGCACTAAAAATTGTGTTTACAATTTTTAGGTCAAAATACACTTTTTGGCTTAAGTTTAAAATAGTACATCTTTTTTTAAAAAAATCATTCTCAAATTGATCACAACTTCTTTAAAGACGAAAACATGTTTATCAGCTTTAACTCGATCTTAGTTTATTTTTGTTATAATGACTTTCGCAATCCTTTAATAGAAATGCAGTTGCTAAACAAATCTTCGAAAATGAAATAAATATTCTGCAATAAACAAAAAATAAATAAACAAACAAAATTTGACAATTATGGAAAAATGCTGCACTTTAAGACTTTTATCCGGTCTCCGTGTTCGAAAAAAAAGGAGCGTCTACACTCCTATTCATTAATCCTTTTTCTTTGTTCTGTTGCCATGGCTACCTAATAGGTATGAACTTTGAAATATTTGTCCGTTTATTTTCAAACAAAAGCGAAAGACTTATAATTTGGCATTAAAAATTCTTCTCTAACAAGCACAACATCAAAACCAACATAGCTTGGCGACTACAGGAAAATAAATAGTTTAGTCTTTTAAAAGTCCTATAAGTGTCATTCCTCTTATTCAATGTTTATTTTTTAAAAGGTTCAAAAAATTTACATTTCGATAAAATTATATTTCACTAAAACTCTTATTATATTCATAGCATCATACAGTAGTAAAAATGTGAGTACTTCAAAATTAATTAAGTCATTTCGAAATTTTTCCCATATTTCAACGCTGAGATAAATTAGCTTCAAAACAGATTTTATTTTTCTTTTTCTTATATAAGGTAAACACACCAGTAGTGGAAAGTGCTTCAGTAGTGGCTACTTTAAGGTTTAAAACACACTAATAGAGGCCACAGTGAAGTATAATTTTAAACTGTGGGTCTACAATATTAATTACCTCTCTTGAAACTCAATGAGCGTATTATAGCCCAACTCTTCCTTAATCGTTTCATTTTCTAAAAATGACAGAATTTCAATTTGTTAAATTTTTTATCAATTTTTCCCAAACCTTAAATTTGATCCAGTAGTGGCCACTCCAAAATCTGAAATTTTCAGTAGTGGCCATCTGACATTATCCCTTTCGAAGAATTTACATTACTTACTTTAAATTCAAATAACTTATGAATAAAATTGATTAAACACGATAGTTACATTAAGTACCAATACATTAATCACATTATTATTGTTCACTTCTTTCTTCAAAGCATAGAAGTAACTTTGAGGTGGCCACTATTGGTATGTTTACCTGGTTTTTTAACTAATTATTTATTTTTAAGAAATCTAAATTTTAAAACGAAATAAAAGATTAACAGTGCGATCATGCCCATTCATCTGGACTACCGAAAACCAAAAACACATTTCTTTTTGCGAATGAGAAAAAAATGAAGTATGTGGATATCGTTTCTTTAAAACAAAGTAAATAAAGAAAAAACTAACAGCATATCAATTGATTTGTTTTTATTTTCTAAGAAAAAAAGAAGAGAAAAAATGACCAAAAACCATCTAATTGCAATTTTTCCTCTTAACATTTCACTAATATTTGAATGCAGCTTTATTAGAACTTTTTAAGCGTTTCCTACATATAACAAGTGTAATAAAATGATGAAAATGAGTAGAAAAAACTCGTTCTTCCTTATTCAGTAACAAGGAAAGCTGAAATTAACTCTTAATTAACTTTTTTTTAAAGACTAGACTGAAGTAAGAACAAAAAAGTTATTGGAAGAGAAACACCGAATCTCTAAAAGTTATTTCTTATCAGTTCAAAAAATGAGAATGAAAAATAGTTAACTTTTTTTTTTAAATTTGGGTTCATATAAGTCATAAAACGATAGTTCTCTTAAACACAATACCAAATGTTATCTATGCCAGAAAACAATCTGTTCTTTATCAAATTCTTAGGATATTGGTTTTAAAGTGAGTTCTAGGAAAAAAACTGGAGTAATGTAATTGAATTGAATTTCAAATCATATCCAATCGACTTGCCTATCTTAAAACGTGTTGTTTAGAAACACTAAACATTTCGAAATAATGATTGTTCCTCATAAGCTTACTACTAACATTTTTCTTAAAACTTGATTCTCAAATTTATTTATTCTTCTTTTCCCAACTCTTATCTGTAATTTGAATTTTCAGAATGCGATTTTATGCAAAAAGGTTTCTATTTAAGCCGAAACGTTTTGAGTCTTTCAAGAACTTAGAAAGGAATTTCGAGATACCCCCGATTTCCATGCTTTATTTTTGAGAGGGAGGGGGCTCAAAAGCTTGTTCTACCCTCCGTGTAGAACAAGCTTTTGAATCATGCAACAAAACTTTTGATTGTTTTTTCTGGGTATAGAGCCGGCTTTTGAATTGTGTAGAAGACTTGAAAAAAAAAATATATGGATGTCTCGTTTTTCATTGTAATTGTTAAAAATTTGTGCATTACGTTAAAGTTACAAATAAAAAGGGAAGAGAATATATTCGGATGAGTCATTCTTTCTTTGTATTGCTTCCATCTTTTGGGGAAACTCGGCGTTAAAATTCTCTATCGATGGTAGGACCGCACGAGGGAATCGCTATATCGGGGGAACGTCTGCGAAAGATCTCTAACGTAACCAATTTAGAAAGGAAAAGTTATTTAAACTGATCATCTAATCTACTCTTCGTCCATTCACCAATCATCGATACATTTAAATTTTGTTGATTTCCAACTTTTATAAATCGCTGCTTCGTTTTTGGTCTATAGTAAAACAAGAGCTCCCGAAAGCAATGAAAGATATGTATTGATTATTTTTGCATTTTGTTTACCTGAATAACGATGATATTGACATAAATTCCTTCATGTTTAATTCAAATTTGAAATAGCTCACGAATATTTATTTTCTTTTTGTGAAAGGAATGCTTTAGAAATGTAGGGGAGAAGGAGGCTATTGTGGACAAATTTTACATTTTTGGAAGAAACATATACTAAATACTGTTTTTAATACACCTGATAGCTTTTTAACAATAATTTGCACTTATTTTACATCATTAAAACATTTGGCCGAACAGTTATTTAATAATAAATGTTTCAAAAACGGTTGTTATTGTCCACACTATCCCCATGTCATGGGGATATAGTGTGGACAAACTATGGGGCAAGTGTGGACAAGCTAGAATACTAATTAAGCAATGTAGACAGTGGATTTAAAAACATAAATAAATAAGCTTTAACCTAAATAGCATATTCCTTAGCCAGTGTTAACCTTAACAAAGCATATTTTATATAATAATGAAACTTTAAGATATTAATTCGTTGCTATAAATTGTCTAAAAGTAAAGAAACTATTTAAAAGACAAATTAAAATGTTTGAAAGCTATTCACATTTGTTTAGATGAAAAAAAAGCTATTTTAATTCAGAAGAGAATTTTTTTTCTATTTTACACTAAAATAAAGATATCAACATTAAATGTTATGTGAGCTGCAGAGCAGAACATGTACTGTAAAAACGATTCAGAAACGTTCCTAGAAATTAATGAGCAGCTCATGTGCCCAATTTCTGCCAATAACATCACTTGCCAATACAAGAAACTTTCCTAAAATTAACCTTTAATATTTCTGAAAAATATGGAGATGTCCCATTGAGAGGGCTTAATCAACCTGCACGGACCGTAAATGAGCATAAAACGATACACGTAATGAATACACTCAGTTAATCGTGTCCACACTAGCTCTCCTCTCCCCAAACCGAAGATAATCGGAGCGGTATTTAAAATAAATGACGAAATGATATTCATGCGTTAAGTACATTTTACAAATTCTCTTATTGCTTTTCAAGGTGAGACATAAAAACTTTCCGCAGAAAATGCTATTGATGTTAAAAATGAAATTGTTAGAGTAGTAAGTTAAAAGTCGTTTCTTTGAGAGTGCCGTAAAATGAAGCAATCTTTGAGTAGGAATGGGATATGCCGCTCTTTTTGACAATCCGTTTAACAGGGGATAGTTATTATTTTTCGCCCCGTGCATTTAACTCGTTCATTTGATTGACTTTAATCATTTTAAAAAGTTGCAGGTAATCTGTCTGCGAGAGTTATTCACGAAATACGTAAATGTTTCATTGGATCAGAAACTTTTTTTTTTTTTTTTTGAGCAATCACATTGCTTATTGACGTTTTTGCCACTTGACTGTCTTTGACGTTCCTATGATTTTATTTTCCCCCCGCCTCCCTCTGAAGCACTACCGTCGACCGGCCCGTCCCGATGCTGATGCTCTAGCGAAACCCGCCTCCAGGCTGCGTCCATATCCTGAATGCACATGCATACATATACACCTACACACACACACGCATATATACATACACTTTCACACACACACATACCAACACACTCATGCCTGCACACAGACACAAACACACACGCCTACACACATATACATACACGCCTACACACACATACATACACACACGTCTACACACACATACATACACACACGCCTACACACATACATACACACACGTGTACTCATACATACATACACGCCTACGTATACATACAAATACGCCTACACACACATATCTACACGCACATATCCCCACAAACACACACATACACATACACACGCCTACACACATATATACACAAATACATTCCCACACAAACACACACGAACACATACCTACACACTCATGCCTGCACACAGACACAAACACACACGCCTACACACACATACATACACACATACATACACACACGCCTACACACACACACACACACATATGCACACACACACACACATACATACAAACACACTCGTGATTGCGAAAAACATAATTCGAATTCAAGATGTCAAAATTCAAATTAATTTTTTTTTTTTGGAAACAAGCACAAAATTTAAACTATAGTTTCCCATAGTATTTTCCTTTTAAGAATGCTTAACGCGGGAGGCAAAAAAAATTGAATATTTGGATGGAACATTATCATTCCTTAAACGAGATGTTTGAATGCTTTACTTATTTTTGCATGATGATTTGTGTATTTATATTTTAGCAAACAAAGAAAAAAACTCATAAAAAACATTTATAATTTGTAGATATCAACAAAAGCACAATTACGTTTACACGGAAGTAGTAAACATGTAAAATAACTATAAAATATTTATTTCTGTCATAAATTTTAATAATACTGTTTCCTTCACACACATACTTAAGTATTGCTTTTTCTCTTGTAATAAAATTATAAAATAATGTGGGAGAATAAAATTTAAAATCTTATACAGCTTTGTAGTGGCATTTTAAGTACAAAATGTAGTAACTTCTTTTAATAATAATAAAAAATAAATAAATTTTAGTAAATATTTTTCGAAAGATTGGGTTCTGAATTAAAATCATCACGAATATTTTTTTCGGATAGTTTCATTTTTCCTGCAATAAGCAATTTAACAGTAAAAACGTTTTTTTTTTTTTTTTAAACTTTAAGAAACATATTTTCAAGATCATTTTAAACACACAGCTAATCATATGCTTTAAAAAGTTAAAAATAGTTCATAGAACGCTACTTTTATTAAGTTCATCAGTGAGCTAATAAGGTGAAAGCTATTCTAAAACTATAGGGTTTTAATCATAGTACTGCATGTATTCTCCACGTAATTTACCTGACCTAATAACTTGTTAAACCATTTTATTTATGTACTAGTGGTACCGCACGACTTTGTCTGTACATGAAAATAAAAAGGTCATTTGGATCCTGTATATTTACAAATAATGGATGATGAGTTTCTCCCCAATTTGCTATGTTAATTTGCTCGCCCATGTTATGGTAATTTGCTCGTCCACGTTATGGCAATTTTCTTGCCCATTATATGGTAATTTACTCATCCATGTTGTGATAATTTGCTCGGAAACATGTTCTTAAAATTGGAATAGAAAAAGTACTAACTCGAATTTTCAAAAAAACCCTTCGAGGTGCACACCCCCATGCTACAAACTAATTTGGTGCCAAATTTAATGAAAATCGAAAGAGCAGTCTAGTCACTATGCGTGTCACAGAGATCAAGACATCTAGAAAGATTTTTAGCTTTATTATTAGTAAAGATATTTTATCTTAAGGCCTCCATAGTAAATTTGAAAAACCCATTCTACAGTAAGTTTTTTAAAAAACAATATTTGAATCAGATGACCAAGAATTATATTAGTATTCATGTTTTACTTCAACTCAGCTGCCAAATGTGAATGTCATCAATTAGCGCCAAATAAAAAATTGTTCCAGAAAAATAACTTCACTTTTGCAGCAAAACTTTCTATAAAAGTGTTCTGCCTTCTAGTGTTTCTTTTCTTTCTTTTTTTTAATTATTGTTTTTTTCATTTTCTTCAAGACTTTTTATTTCTCCTTCAGAAGAACAAATTGTTGACTGTTGTTGAATAAAAAACAAAATAATCGCTCAAAAGTAATTCACTCTACCAAAGTACATTTTTTTTAAAAATCCTTGGCAAAATTCAGTAAAAACTCTACTTCAAAGAATTTCTCATCTGGCGAAAACAAGTAAGAAATATCTGCTAAACTTCAAATATGCAAATGTAAAATTCCGTTCCAAAAGCACTTGAATTTGTAATCGACTTGAATCTTGCGTCGCAAACCTGATAAATATTTATTATGTAATTACTCGAGCTCCAGATTCAAAAGACCTCGTGGTCATGTGAATAATCACCCTTTTCTACAATTATTGTTTGCGGAAAGGAATGCTAATTACCTCACTCGCTCAAAGAAATATCTATTGAGTCGCTCTTGTATGACGTAGAAGATGAATCATTAGGTGTTTCTTTGTTTTCCTAGGAAGCATATTTCATCTCTTTGATTATTTCCTGCCCTTTGAGTAGGCAGGGAATGATGAGTTGGGATTTAAAATATATATGTTGTGTGTTTTTCTTTTCCTAAGCATTTTTTTGAGCAATCACGATTACTTATTGTTCTCACTTGTTTGTTTTGATGTGCTATCATTTTATTTTCCCGCCAGCACCCTCTGCAGCATCACCGTCGACCGGCTCCTCACGATGCTGCTCCTCTAGCGAAAACCGTCTCCAGGTTGCATCCATATGCTACACACACGCGCATACATACACACATACATACACAACTACACACACACACAAATACATACACCTACACACACATACACGAACACATGCACACACACAAACACATACACACACTCAAACACATACATACACACACGCATACATACAGACACATACACATACACACACACCTACACACAACTACCCACACACTCAACACACTCATTCCTACACACAACTACCCACACACTCATCACACTCATGCCTGCACACAGACACAAACACATATGCCTACACACACATACACATTCCCCACTACACACAAACACTCATACACACAACTACCCACACACTCATACCTGCACACAGACACAAACACACATGTCTACACACACATACACATACCCCCTACACACAAACACATACTCCCTACACACAAACACACATACTCCCCACACACACACTCGTGATTGCGAAAAACATAATTTGAATTCAAGAGATCAAAATTCAAATTAACTTTTTGTTTTTTTTTTTGGAACTTTAAGCTTTTAAATACTTTCCTTTCATTGCGCATGCTTACACCTTCGAGCAGGAATGGAGGGAGCTAACCAATCATTGGCTAAGCAAAAGCTAGGGAAAAGAGCTCAAGTCACGGGACTCAACAACGACGAATGGTTGACACGTTTTGCGTGAAACTAGCAAATGAAGCCTGATTTCTCTGCCAATGCTTCTCTTTAAAATCCATCACTTAACTTGTGGCCTTTCCTTCACGAATGAAAGTCTTCACTCCCTCCATTGTATCTCTTCTCAATAGTTTATACTGTAAAAGCACTAATTTTTGCAAAGCTTACATTTTTGTGAGTCCGTCGCAATCGCGAAAATTTGAGCCTTGTGAAAAAGAAAGTTGCGACAGATGTTTCAATGTTTAGTTCTGTACACACGAAATTCGCAAAACAAAAAGCTCTCGAAATAGCAGATATCTGCATTTTTGCGAACATTTCGACTTGTAGGATAAATAAATACCTTTGTGCTGAAAAGTAAAGAAATAACAACGTCAGAAATCACAAATAGCAGATTACTGCAGACACGTATTTCGGCGTTACAAGGAACGCTTTTTTCAATGTAAAAAATGAGTTTGTGTATGAAAAGACATCCAACAAAAGGTAAAGCTTTTGTTAAAGCTATTTAGCTGCATACTTGAGAAAATTCTTAAAACTCCTTTTAGTTGCAATTGGACTGCATATGGTCAATTTAACGCCTTTTTTTCTGTTTATTACAAAATCGCAAAAGATTTGACAGTAGTTTCAATTGGCAGCTTCATTAGAGTTTATGTTGTTAAAGGTCTTGTAGATGATTTGAACTGCTGTGATGACTAAAAAATTACTTCTCAATGTTTTCTATAAAAGCAGCAAATAAAAAAGTATTAAAAAAATGAATTCTGTAAAATTTAGTATCAAGGATCTATTGCACCCAATGTTTTTTATTTCACGACGAGAGTCACCTTTACGAGACTTCACGGGTTTTCACCAGTTTCCCCTGAAAAACAAGTATTTTTGCAAAACATTTCCTGAATCGATGCAACGATGCAAGTTTCGTGATTTCAGACTTTTCGCTGTTTCGGAAAAAAAATTCGCTACCAGTTTGCAAATATGTTCGAATTGGTCATTAGGTGATAAGGAATTAGATTATTTACACTCCTTTCAGTTTTACTGAGCCCCAAATAAACGGTTCCGTACTTGCTTGCAGTACTAAGTTTCAGCTTTTTCTTGAAGAATTTTCTTCTGAAATCGGTAAGAAGCCAATTTATTATCAAAAGCCTAGGAATTACCAAAGCCTAAAATGCAAAATTCTTTTACGTTTGAACTATATTTTCTCCTGATTTATGAATATTGTTATTCGTTATTATGTTACTTTTTATTCGACTCTTCTCTAATTAAAAGTACTTTATTGTTTTTATGCACAGCAATAATGTATTAGTGTCGAGTGTTACGAAGTGCAGTCTACCCACGGATTACATGAAATTGGCAAACGTCCAGTTAAAACGACTGGATCTGAATAAGAGGGAAAAGTTAAAATCTGATGCGCATGTTCCACTCATTTGAATGTAACTCTGCTTAATTTAGAGAGTAACATCCATCTGTAAAAGCTGACATCTCTGAAAACTAATAGATGCGTGCATTTCCACCTGTAAGCCGGATGTTTGCCTTTCCATCGAATCGGTGGTCAGACTGTATATACGAGTAATAATCTCCAAAAAGAGTAAATCATAAACAGTAAACGTATTCTTTTGCGAGATTTACACATGTTAATACATTTCTACTAATCCAAAATGTAAAAAAAAAATCTTTAAAACTTTTGTCAAGCTTGATAATTTTTCTTATCACCAGAGAACTCACATATCTAAATAGACCAATTTTAAAAGCTACAAAGCAGATAAAGCAATTATTTTCAGTTTTAAAATAGCTATTATAAAAATCAGTTATTACTGAGTAAAATTTAATAATTTTTATAATGGGTTTAAAAGAGAATAAATACGTTCTCTTTTTTTTAATCATCTCCAAAAAGCATTTTAAATATTAATATTTATAAGTACATAATTGTACTGTTTAATCACATATGGCCAGAAACAAAGAGAGAGAGAGAGAGAGAATATAGTATTATTATTTTCTTCTACAACTTAAATAGTAAACTTGTCTCCACAACAATGAATAAATAAATGCAGTTAAAAATATCCTATTCAACTTATTTAAGTATTTAAACTTTCAGAAGTTTGGAAATCTAATTTGTAGAACATCCAGAGCCCTAATCGATTTGAAGAGTCTATCAGAGGGACTGTCTTAACTTATCGAGGGTAAGGCTTGACCAATTTGTACCAAATCCTCCTGGGGCGCATTCTTTGATGCGCATTAATCTAAAATTGAACTGTTCTAACTTTGGAGTAGTTGCTTTACTGGTTACGACGTAGTTCTGCGTTTAGTGTTAGTGACTGTTCTCTAGAGTTTTACGGTTTTCGATAAAACTAGAATTTTCGCGTGGAGAATTTATGTCAAAGACTAAGCATGCAAAACCGTACTTTTTGTTTTTAGTCAACACTAGAATTACTCTGGTCTTTGCATACCTAGAAACACGGCGGGAGACATTTTGACCCTATGAGAAGAAATCTGCATATTTCCCTACAAAATGTTATATATTTGTAAAAATTTGTTGAATACAAAATTATTTATAACAAATACAGTTTATTTTACGGATTTAGCGATTTCAAGGGTATTTAATGAAGCATTTAAAAAAGGTTTGAAATAACCTTTAAAATAACCAGCTCTGTTTCAGTAGCATTAACGAAACCAGGGGCTTCATTTCTTTATTGAGTAATTTTGCAATACTTGAGGGGTTTTGTTTTCGGTTTACGCGAAAACATTCAACAAAACTATTAAAATATGAATAAGGCTAATTACAAATGGGAATTTTGACTCAAGGTAATCCTGAAAGACTAGTTCTGATGCTTATGTTTACTCTCATACTAGTGATATTCACAACAGAACATTTTTCTCTTTTTCATTTATTTCCACTTGCTTTTCAACGCATTCATTTTTCAAAAGGGATTTTCTTCAAAAGTAGTATCATGCTGTGCGGAATACATGTATTTCTCTCACTTCTTTGATTTAAAATATGTATGGAAAATTTACTATGTATTTCACGTGAAGCCTTTTTTATATTCCATCATTCCAGCAGGTAAGTATTGCCTTGCATTTTTTCCCACTGAATACTAAGATCTAGCAGAACATGAAAGTCTTGAAAAAATTTCTTCGCTGCTTTATGAACTGCAATACTGGGAATTTCTATTTATGGACTAGATCCGAAGCAGGAGCGTTTTTATTATTTTATGTTTTCCTCGGGAAAATACTCTCGCTGAATGCAGAAGTTTTACAATATGTTTCATGGCTTTCTCTATGTAACGTGTATATTTGAAACAAAAAGTGAAGCACATGAAGTATCTTTTCGTTTATAGGTTTATTTGATGTTGCTTCTCTTTGAATTCTTAGCGATTTAAAATAAAAATAAATTTCATACTTTTCTTAAAAGGAAGATATTGAAATAATTGATATTTAAAGAAGAATGTTTTTTTTTCTTTTTTTTTTTGACTGATTCTAGTATTGTTTTCTAGGTAATGAAAACTGAAAATGAAACACAACTTCTCAAAGTACGACGAAAGTGTGATGGTCTCGTTCATTAAATTTCTTGCTTGCAGTCCTATTGTGTAAAAACAATTGTGTCAAGGTTAACTCTCAGTGAAGAATATAGCAGCAAAGAATAAAAGTAATATAGCAGCAAGTATAAGCAGAATAAAAAATTTAACAGTAAGTAGAAAAAAAATACATTAATTATTCAAACCTAGAAATACACACGTACTTTTTTATTTTTAGAATAACATTTAAAACAGTCAGCAATATTCTTAAGTTGGATAAAAAATTCAATATTCTTAAGCTTGAAAAAAAAGATCAATTTTTGATCCAAACCTCTTTTTCTTGTAAACTGCATTAAAGTTTAGCAAAGTAAATTTCTTTTGATTACGCTTCATTAGTAGTATTTTTTCATCTGTAGGGGAAGGGGCAGGAGTGTCAAAGGTACTATTACACAATTTGTAAGCTACTTCAAAAATAAACACGTGTTAATCCGAACTCGTAAGATTTTAAACTGCATTGAAAAGTTAATTTTTTTTCCTCTATATCTGTAACCCTTTACACACGATAAAAGGCCAAAAAGGACAATCTACAATTAAAGTTAATAAAAATTAATTACTTCACAAATTTTAAATTTTGATTTGACTTCTAAAATCAAGTATAAAAGGATAGTTAAATTTAAAGGATTAAAATTGACTATTAACATATTTTTATTGCCGTGTGTAGATAAAGGACAGTAACTGCAATTTTTCTTTCTTTTTTTTTTAAATTTTTATCATTTTTTATTGTACATTGGCTTAATGGTACAAGCTTGCGTATTTGGTTTCCTCTGAAAAAAAAACGCGGAAAAAACGTCCAATTTCAACATTTCCATATTGTTAGTATTAAATCCAAAGCGCGTTTCTTCAAATATCTTGAAAACTAAATTCTGAACACACTGCCGTTCACCTGTACTGCCGCGTGAAAATAAACGGCAGTATCTGCAGAAATGATTTTTCGAGATATTTGAAGAAACGCGTTTTGGATTCAATACTAACAATAGGGAAATATTGGAATTAGACGTCTTTTTCGCGCTTTTTTTTTTCAGCGGAAACCGAACAAGCGAGCTTCTACAATAAAGATAACGTACAACAGACGCCAAAAATACAAAAAAAAATGAAAAATTTGCAGTTACTGCCCTTTACCTGCACTCGGCAGTGTACATGGCACTATAGAATACGTTATGTACAGTGTTGAAGTGTGTTCGTCACCGCCCATTATTGTTGCAGCTCTAGAATGAACATTTATTATTATTTTTTTTAATGAAGTTTTTAGATTTGTAACTTCTTTTGCAAATTCCTGAGGATCACACTTGTTTCAAATTATTTCTTCTTACATCATCACTTCTTTTAACTAAAATAGCTGCGTCGTCCGACTTTGCTCGGCCTACCTAGAAAATAAAAGTTTTGTCAAGTGACGCGTGTTCAACAATCAGGCCTGAAAAAATAAATCTGTAAAATTTCCGGGCAGGTTGATGAAAAACAAACAAAAATAATTTTAAATCGCTCGATTTCAGGAAAAGCCTCAAACCAAAAGCTAAAATTTTATTTGCTCATATTCGAGTTAAAAATAGACAGATATTTCTTCTCAATGATTCTCTTCATGCTACACATTTTAATGAAAGATTTGTTCAACAATGTCCGTGATCAGCAATGGATTTCCAATTGAAGGCTTATCTTTATTTTAGCATGAAGTTAGTTAAAAACAGTTATAATTCACGTTTGAATGACGTGGAACATGGGAACAACTTTTATCTGTTGAAGAAAACTCAGGGGTTTTTTTTTTTTTTTTTTTTGGATATTTTATTATATTTTTACGAGCTTTTTTTTTTTTTTTTTTTTTTTTTTTTTTTTTTTTTTCCCTCTCGTATTAAAAAAAATACCAGTTTTGAGACGCAAATTAAAATTTTAACGGTTAGGATCTTTTTGGGCGTTCAAAAAACCCCTACATTTCTTCTCGGGTGACCAAGTACCTCCCTGCTAAATTTGATCGAGAT
This sequence comes from Uloborus diversus, assembly GCF_026930045.1. Classification (NCBI taxonomy): domain Eukaryota; kingdom Metazoa; phylum Arthropoda; class Arachnida; order Araneae; family Uloboridae; genus Uloborus; species Uloborus diversus. The sequence goes on from NC_072738.1 coordinate 137,197,501, forward strand.
CCGACGTAAACTGGATGTAGGGAGCATACATACACTCATATATACACATATATTCTCTGTTTTATTTATATAGATGATTATTAATATTACCGTCTTGATGCTACGTGAAAGTACGCAAAAATGACGTATAAACCAAATTGTTTTTAACAACTACACTTGTTATGAAAGAAATCAAGTTCTTAAAATTTGTGACTGTGAGATGCAAAAGTATGTAAGTAGACTTTTTTTAAAAATGCTATCTGGCAGCAACTAAGTAAGTGCTGCCCAAAATTAAACTGTCCTTAGTAAAGGCCGCAAGGTGAAAACGCTATATGGCAGCACCTTCGGGGCTATTATTACCATCTCTTGCACCAATACAGATGAGTGTTCTATATATTTGTTCTAGTTGTCTCGAAATTTTTAATTTTGCCACTTACAGCCCATTGACTACACGTGTTCAGTTCAAAATAAATATATATAGTTTAATCCCTTTAACTTAAATGACTACATACACAAACTATTTTTTCAAAGCATAGCAAACTCTTAAAATGTTGCTCTGGTACACTGTGCAAAGAAAAAAAGACTCCGAAACGTACCTGGAAAATAATGGGTATCTAAAATGCCTAATTTATGCCAGTGACATACTCGCATTGGCACAATACAGAAAAAAAAATCCCGCAAACAGTTAGTAACCCTCCTGAAATTCACCTGGAATCTTTCTTCAAAAACGTTCTCAATAAGTTTCAGTCCAGTTTGTGGAACAAATCAGGAGTCTTTAGAGGAATCTTAGATATATTTGTAAAAACAGCTTGACACCTTCCTGATTTACCAGGAAAGCTCCTAAAGCCAACAAAGCCAAAATTAAAGCAAAAACCAAACTAATAACAAACAGCCAATTTACCTGCCAGTCCTGCAAAACTACAATATCCTGGGACAGCATTTCGCCTTTGCCTGTAGTTCAAGCAATCTGTAAGGACAGTAACTGAGTAAAAGGCCAACCATCCAATAAAGAGGTTAAATATATTTTTACTTTCATTTTTCACTTCAAGAAAACCGAACGTCGTTGTGTATTTAAAACGTTAAAAAGTTTTACAACTACAAAATAAAAAACATTTTTTTATTTTAATAGAAAGTCAATATTTAAGCATGTACTTGTTAGTAAAAAAAAGTTCGTTACGTCTAACAAATGATTTACTTTATTTAATTTCATTAACAATTCGACTTCATAGTTAATTGATTTAGATTCTTAGTTTTCACATGATTCTAATTTTTGGAAAAGTTCTGCAGCTTGACCGCTGCTATCAAAAGAAGTGATTTGACTACATGTATTGACCCCCCAAATTACATTACAACTTTATGGCTTCAAAGAAATATCATATATGTTCCAAACTAATTAATCATTCATAATCCAGAAGGTCCCCAAATAAATTATTTGGAAATAAATCTCAATTTAGCAGAGAGAAGATTCAGAGAAAAAGGAAATCCAATTATCTTTAAAATTGAATTCTGGGGTTATTATTATTTTAAAGCAATTAACAAATGAGTTGAACGAATAAGAATCCTATTTTAAAATAATGTCCCAAGACAATCCGTACGTATTTTAAATTCAGTAGCACTACTTTACTTAGTTGAAATTTCTTACTCTCTGAGTTGAATTGAATTGAAATTTCTAACAAAATAAAAATACCTATTTTTTTGGAACTTTATAATTAATTGCGATTTCTTTACTGAACTTTTCCTTTTGACATTAAAATACATTTCAACGGGAAACTCACTGGAACTGCAAAAGATGTGCCTATTTATTCTGAAAACAGACTTTTAACATGTTAACTTTTAATCGGGCGTACCTTCTATATCAACATAAAAGGTCGCTCGTATTTCTTAGATATGCTATTGTAAAACATATGATTTCAAAAGATTAAAAATCAAAATTATGTTGTAATTAGCTAAGAGCTAATAATGCAACGTGTTTGAAAAGATTTTCATTTTAAAACTCAGAAACAGTCTTCCATGTAGCACAAATGCCGTAAAATTAGACCAACGACTTATTAAAACCTACACGAAAACAAAATAATGAAGTTGTTGATGCATTTTTACTCATATATTTACTCTTGGAATATAGAAGATCAAAAGTAATGGGGTAACACCCCCATAATTGGCAGGTCACCAGTGATTGGCACTTTAAAAAAAAATGTCTTAAAATAAGACTTATGTCCAATCTTTTAAAAGTAGAAGGCTATATACCAATTTAATGTACATTTACTTTAAAGATTATATCTTACAATCATGTTACTAAATGGTAGCAGGGCATAGGAAAGAGAAACAATTGTGGCTTGTGTAAAAATCAGACATTTTTGTTGCAAAAGCTTCTTCTCTGGCTTAAAGGAAACATATACATCAATTTATTAAAATCTGACTTAAAATATATTTTAAATTTTGGTTGTCAAAAGTTTTGTTTGGTTGAAAGGTGTTAATTTAAGTGTGTAGAAATATATTTTTGTCCCTTTTTGGATTTTTGAAATAATGATGGATGCCATTTAATGGTTCTTCAGTTTCGCTAGTTCCCAGTAATTGGCACATGTGCCCATAGTCTGTAATGTGTTGTGCAATGTGTCACTAGTTTGATTTTTGATACATTTGAAGCAACAATATTATATAGGTTGTGCAACTGATTTGAATCCTACAGAATTTACTGCTAAATTTTTAAGAAAAACAATAAAAAAAACAATTTGTTTGGCCATCACAGTCGGATATTTTGAATGTATGGAATCGTTTCCTAGAATCATCGGGCAATGTTCCTTTCTCTTTGGAAACAGCTATAATTCGTAAAACCAAAACTGCACTACGATTGATGAAACAGCAATAATCTTAATATTTTTTTCGATGCCACACTCCAAATTTTCAATTCTCAAAAAATATTTTTCAACATCAAAATGTGTGATTTAACATTAATTTATGCAAAATTATCTATTTTAAATTAACATTAATTATGTTTCTTATGATATAAAATCTGAATGTGATCTAACAGTAAAAAATAAAGTGATTTCCAGTTCTATAAATATGTGCCAATCACTGGATCACAAGGTGTCATACACTGGTGTATCAGGTGCCGATTACTGGTGATTTTGGCAACTTTTTATACATAAATTTTTACAAAAATATTGATTCAATTAATTTTGTTTTTATTGAACTAAATATATGCACAGATGTGCTTTCTTTGATACAAAAATATTTTCAGGTGATTATTTTTTTTTTAAGTAATGAAAACAGCGGCAAGTTTAAGGACAAACTCTTAAAGTGCCAATTACCGAAGTCGTTATCCTATGAAAGTTCTAAAAAGTCTTTTAAAAACACAAAAATAAAATGAAATGAAACAGCCATACATATATCTCACGTACTAATAGTAGATGTTCATACTGCCACTGACGATAAATATTTCTACTGATGACTATGACAAAAAGTAGGTCTAGAGTAGGTGAAGGAATAGCTAAAGTCAGACATCTGTAGCGCTATCCGGCGTAAAGCTACGAGACCAAAATACTTCTTAATGTATCACACAGTGTCGCGCCTTCTGGTAGGTTAAGCATTTATTTTACTGTCAAAACAGTTTTAACACTTCTAGCTGTAACAACAAAATCTTGTTCCAACGATAAAAGTATATGTAGCACTAAATTTAGAAATATCATGCTCTGTGTAATTTTTAACGATTTAAATTTCTTATCAATAAGCTAAATCGTCCAATTACTTACGCCAATGCGAAAACAGATTAAGACTGCGTTTTTTTGACCTTTTGGATTTTATGACTCAGATTACAAACTCAATTTTCATTGTGCACTCCTCCAAGCCTTTATAAAAAAACAGCATATTGAATAATGAATTTTGAGTGTTTGGAAGCTGAAGCTTCGTAATCACTTTTAGTAGAATCTACATTATCGTTATGGAAATATGTATTTCGAATCGCTTTTACTAAATAGTAATATTTTAGTTCAATATGTGTTTGGTTCCGCTACACGCTAATCCCCCCCCCTCATCCTAATTGCATACCCCTTGCAGGATAAAAAAGAAATCTACCGTAAGAATAGAAAAAACATGAAATTTAAGTACAACGTTTGCATAGAAATATCCCTAAATAACACTGGCAGATGAAAGATGTACTTACAACAGTCACTTTTTTTAGATCTTTTGGAATACGGACGCTTGTTCCCCTTTTTTAGAACACTTTAAACGCACTTTTCAAACACATTGAAGTACACTTTTTAATACAATTATTTGAGTCAGAACACTTTTAGAAACGTATTTAGGAACATTAACGCATGTCCTTTATTTTAAAACACTTTGTAATACACTTTTTGAGATTTTGTTTGCTGCATTAATGAAACATTCCTTTGATTACACCGACAACTTTTTTTGTCAATTGACCCCGTGCAATTTCGACTTTGTGGTTTTCGACCAGGGAAGAGCTTTTTTTACTGGTAGGCCCACCGAAAGGGGTTAAAAAAAATATTGTAGTATCATATTGCTAGATTCTAAAGACTTGTACTTAGAGAAGTTTTAAAAAAATGTATGTGTACAAAAGAAAGAAACTTTCCAAGCGCTCCCTATTGTGCTTAAAATTCGATCTCAAATGTGTCCCGATCTATTCTCAAATATGTTCTCAAGTTTAAAGTGTCCTTTATTTTTTAACGGAGGACATTTTTTTAAAACTTTTCTGTACACATTAAGGTAACAGTTTCTGAAATAAAATGTTCCACATGTTTTTCTAATGGGCACTGGTAATTTGCAGTGAGATCACTAAAAATGTGATGCAGTTTCTATTTTCTGAAATTTTCGTTTCTTAATTTGATTTTTTTTCTTGCTGTGTCAAAAAAAAAAGAACTTAATTAAACAAAGCATAAAATTCGAAACAGTACAGATCTTGTACTGTAGGAGAGCAGTTTTTTTTACAATGTTAATATTTAAAAATGAAATTTGAGCTGATTGAATTATTTTAAGTTAAAAGAAATCCTCCATGACAATCACTGATAACAACAGTTATAATGTGGGGGTTATGCTGTTGAACTGGAACTTTAATACGTAGTATATTTGTTTGGCAACGTTACTCTTTACAAATCTCTTTTCTCGAATATATCCCCTGAGTTCTTTGATTTTTGCTTCAAAAAGAAAAAAAGGGCAGAACAGAACATACTCTAGTCATTAAAAAATTTAATTAGTTTACTTTTCATCTTCAAAGGAAAAAATCGGAAGAAAATATGGGAACTAGTAGAAAAAGTCTTTTAGAACCCATTATTTCTTTGTTGCTTGAAGTTCAATGCGATGATTGTTCTCGACTTTTGTAAACGTATCCCCAGGGTAAAGAGTCAATTACGATGATTACGAGTGTAAAGTTATTAAGTATCATAATTAATTCATAATTTGTATTTGTTTTTACAAATACATAATTGAGCCAACGTAGCAATTTTGCCAAAAAACAAACCCTACTGTACTTGGAATGATATTTTTTTTTATTTGAAAATAAACTTGATTAAATTACTTAAACATGCGTACAGTCAAATTGTTGAGGAAAAAAATAACAAACATGAACTAATTTATTAGTGTAATTAAAACCTGTTAGTACGTTTTTTACGACCATATTTTATTGAAATACGAAGCAATTTAAAAATACTATTTATCTTAGTCAACAAGAAGTTCCGTCCAAAACTAAACGAACCCATTTTTACGTATACCGATATCAAATTTCTAGTATCGAATCAATATTCTCAAAATTAGCTAAAATCTCAAATTATTTCAAACGCAACTTTTGAACATTTTAACATGATTTCTATACAAATAGAATATGCGTCGTTCATTTAAAAAAATGGGTGCGTAAAAAGTAAGTAAACGAACAAAAAAGTAGTATCACCTTTTACACAAAGCAGCTATTAAATAATTTTCTATTAAAAACTTTAAAAACTTCCAAAAAAAAAAATCTGAAATTAATTTCAAAAAGAAAAAAAATAATAAGATCATTAAAATAAATACATTGTCGAAAAAAAAAATCGGTTGTTTTTCCGCTGCTGCTAAAAAAAAATTTTAAAAATGAATAAATGCACTTTTAAAAGAAAAAGTCAATTAAAGGAAATAATTTTTATTATGAAAAAAAATACAGTCTGCGCGTATTTTTATGTAGCAGCATAAAGGACTCCAAATTTCTACGCCATAACTAATACATGAATTAAAACTTTACTGCGAAACTAAGAATAAATCATATCAACAATAATTATTTCAAAGTAAACATTATGATCGCGGAATCGATCACATTTAGGGGTAAAAGAGTCAGATTCGGGAGTCGAAAGTTTTTAGTTCCTCGAAGGTTTTTAATTCCTACTCAGAGTCGGAATCAGCCATTTTTCTTTGAAGTCCGCACCTCTGCGAATGTTTGTGGAGTCGGAGTTGGACTTATTTTGGGATAAAAGAGTTGGAATCGGAGTCGAATACTTTAAATTTCCAACAGTAGGAGTCAGTCATTTCCCTCCGTGTCTAAATGTTTGCCTAAGCTACGGAGTCAGAGTCGGAATTCGACTAATTTTCGGTTACAGCAGTCGGATTCGGAGTCGACTGTCCTAAAATTCTAGGAGTCGGATTCAGGAGTTGGTCTGCACGAGCTATTTCCAACAAAATTTGTTTGAAGTAAAACTGCCTTAAGTTCGCCGAAGTTACCAATGTTAAGGGATTTGAATTGTTCAAAATTGAACATAAAAATGCTGAAATCAAAAATATATTTTCTATATTACTAAAACTTTTTCCTACAAAGTTTATTTGAAGAAAATTCGCGCTGTTTTTAAGATGCACTAAGCCTTCTTTCATGCTTTATTCTTTCTTCTCTGACTTTTACAAGGAAAGTAGGCTAAAAAGTACTTCATTAGGAAAAAAATTCGAGAAATACCACATATAATTCATTCTTCACTTGGTTAAACTAGTTTACGTTTATTTCCTCTTAAGATTTCAATAAGCTTCTCTTTCTACTGCAAACAAGCTTTTTTCGACATTTTGGATTTATAAAAAAACCTAGTTTGACCGATTTCAATTTTAAGCCGTTAATAATACAATTTAAACTTGTCATTACGACTATTTCCTTACATACTAATAATATCAAGAAAAATCTGATGACGCTAATAATCTGTAGGTCCATGATTATGTAAGAATATGCATGAAAAATAATTTTACCAATTGTTATTTAAATACTTTAGTTAAAGTGAACTCTGAGTACGTCATCTACTAGCTCGAAAATTGTTTATAATTAAACTTGGTGAGAGATATTCTTTTGAGGTGTTACAAACACCTCTGGATATTTTTTACAGCAGTGATATTCATTTTGAGGCGGATTTTGAGAAAAAACTTAAGACCATAATAGTGATTAATTCCACAACAAAACTTTCTTTGTCTTGATGAGGTGGGAAATTGCAGGAAGAGAAAATATTTGTAGGGGAAAGTGGAATAAATTAAATAATTTCTACAGTTTGCAGAAAGAAATATCTAGCACTGTTTAAAATCTCTTCTTAAACATATTGTTCATTCCAGTCAGACTATAAATTCTTTTAAAGATCAAAGTTACATAAACATACAATTAGTTTTTAAAATTTGCTGCCCATATTGTAATACCTTGTGATTTACAAAAAATATTTTATGTTATTGCAAAATTATGAAGCTCTTGTAGCATTTAAAGTAGTATATGAGAGATACGAAAATCTAGTGCAGTACTTATTTAGTAAATCTTAGGCATATTTTGATTTTAAAAAAATTAATACAATTTGTTAAGAACACGCAGGAAAAGTGAACAGGGCATAGTAAAACAGTTTATTTTACTTACTTATTCATTCATTCATTACGACACTTACCAATTCAATTACAAAATTATTAATTTGTAATCCTTTCCTTCTCAATGCTCTTATTTATTTATTTATTCGTTTATTTTATTTTACTCCCTTATTATTTTTTCTTATATATTAATTTATTAACTTGTTTATCTTTTTTTCATTTATTGTTTCTTTTTTTGCACATTTAATCGTTTAATTATATATTCATTTATTGAAAAATCCATAAAAAAATTAAATGAAAAATGTTTCACTAGAAAATGCAAGATTTATTACAAAATATATCATTCTTCCTTTAAGTGTAGAAATGTTAAGAACATTTTTTACAATATATTCATTTTGAAAAAAAGAAAGTTTTAGCTGTTTCACTTTGCCCCACATTGCTCTACTATTTTATTTAGCCTTTAGGTTGTATTAAATTTGAATTAAAAAAAAAGTTCATATGCAATGCTTTTAAATTCAAATTGCATTTCCTCTGCCCCCCCCCCTCCATCTTTCCTCAACTCAAAATTTTTGTTTAAGATACAAACCCAGAAAATACGCTTTACCTAGTTTTCGAGGCGTATTTTTGATTTTCAGTGAGTGAAATAAACTCTCATAAGACGTATTTTTGATTTTCAATGCATAAAGTAAATTTTTTGAGGCTTATTTTCATCAATTTTTCAATGAGTGAAATAAACTCATTTGAGGCGAATGTTCGATTTTGAACTTGTGAAATATGCTCGTTTGGGCTTTAAGCATATCACTTAACGTGTTAGTTGTAAAAATGAACGCAACAGTCTAAGTAAAGATTTCTTTTTTAATTAGTAGTTTCAAGCTGTATTTTTCCCTTATTTTTATTTCATCTTGCAAACTATGTTTCTCCATTTACAATATTTGTTCCAAAAATCCATCTTCTCTTTCATTACCTTTTTACTTATTCTCAATAATTTAAAATTCACCATCCAGAATATTCTTGATGAGAAAAAGTTACATCTTATGAAAATGTTTTATTTTTTCCTTCTTAATATGAATTTTCCACATAGTTTGAGAGATAAATTTATCTCTTCTAAATGTGATGTCGCATGTATCGATTTCTTAGTCGGTTTCACACAAATTGCTTTTTGATGGAAAATGAGGAAATTTTACCTCCCCTTTCAAATGGAAACTGACTTAGTTTCAGAAAGGCAAAAAATATCACCATTTTCGTTTCAGAAAGCCGTCAAGAGGAAACAATTTTTCTTTTTGTGATGTCTTAGTAATTAATACTAAAGTTATTAAATGTGCAAAAGACAAAAATCGAAAAAAGGTACGTATATACTGATTTCAGAAATGAAAAATAGCGAGGATTATATATATTTAATGAATTTAATAGTTTTTGAGACTGCTAAACATCTTTGTAAACAATGATACTGCCATTTTTTAAAACGCAGTTTGAGCCTAAATATCATTCAAAATATAAATCATATGCTACTAACGAATGACCGAAATTAAAACCTCAATTTTTAATTTTAACCTGCATTGGTTTTCACTGTAAAAACGATTCAAAAACGTTCCTGGAAAATAATAAGCAGCGGATGCGCCCAATTTCTGCCAGTGACTTATCTACCAACAACCTGTAACGTATCTTGCAGCAACCTGGAACGTTTTCCGCTAAAATCAGTAACCTTCCTATAATTATTTACACATATAATAAAATAAGATGTTTGTGTGTGTGTGTGTGTGTGTGGCGCGCATCCCGGGAAAACGGTAAGGCCTAGAAAGATGAAATTTGGTATACTGGTGCAGTTTTTGCTGAAGATGTGCACCTCATGCTTTGATTTTTGATAATTTAATTAGAAAAAAAGTTATTTTATGTTTTGTGCGTTTTTTTGCACTTTTTAGTACTTTTTACCTCACAGACCCCGAACCTATTGCACCACACAAATATTTTTTGTACTATAGCGTAGGAAATTTAATTTTAAATATGATGAATGAAAAAATTTTGAAGATAGAGCAATTTTTGTATTTTTTATGAATTTTTGAAAAACCTTTATTTTGCATTTTTTCTGGGTTTAGTTTTCTTTGAAACCCATCCTGCAAAAAGTATTGAGCCCTCAATTCCAAAATTTTAGTTGGTAATAGTAAAAACATTCCGCCCCCTTCAGAAGAAAAAGTTTTTAAAAATACGCAATAGTTTTTTTTAAACAAATTTTTTAATGCAGAACACAACGCGAGCTGTTCGCTTGCCGGCTGAGTTCCGAACTTACTTTATCACGTGATTCAACTGAAATCGTTTGTCTTCTCTTCACCTTTTTTTTTAGTGTTTTTATCTTTTTGCACACTACGGGGGAACATACTAGAGCCTTTTTTTTTGCGGGCAATTTTAATTAAATAAATAAAGCCCGCGGTTTTTTGCATGATCTTTGTTTCTGTTACGAATTGGCGGTTAGGTTAGGTAGATACAGAGATAGATAGAGATTGAGTGGACAAGAAAGGTTTTTTTCGAATTAATACTTATATAAATTAAAAAAGATTGCTAATTACTGGTCAGAGGTAGATATGCATAGATCGTATAGATAGATAGATAGACAAATATAGAGGTCGATATAGTAGATGGAAAGCAAGAAAGAGACATGCCCGTCATTTAAGGAATTTCAACGCTGTGTCAATGCCCCCCCCCTCCCCACACACACCATGACTTTAAAAAAAACAATGCTTTCACATAAAAGTGGAAGTGCTTTTTGTTATTTTTCGACAAATTTTGCATGAAGAGTACACCGTTTGTGTCTCCCCTCCCCCCCTCCCCCTCTAAAAATATTCTAAACGACAGAACTGGAGATAGATCTAGAAGATATTTTATTCAAACTCCCTATGATATAGATTGATTGATACCGCTACGAAATTTATCTAAGCAGCCACCGAAAGCGGCAACATTGGCGTAAAAAGGCGAATGATAATATTGATATATAGAGAAAAGCATTGATTAATACCGCCGCTAAATCGTCTAAGCAGCCGCCGAAGTCGGCAACTCCGGCGCAAAGCGGATGCGCAGCTGGTCTGCCAGTGACTTATCTCTGGAACCTTTCTAAAGAATATGGAGATTTCACCATTTAAAGCCAGTCTAGAGCCTTCAAAGAAAATGTGGTAGCTTTGATACAATTGAGTAGAACCTTCCAAAAATAATAAAAAATCTCCCGAAGCATCACTGCTATCATGGGCAAAGCGCTAAGGCAGAATTGCATGTAGGAACCAAGCATATCCCGTATCGGCACTTCTTGTCTTGCAAAGCTTCAGCTATCCAGACACTTATTCGCTCTCATTAGGGCCGTTTCCATGGACACTTTCAACCCCGGAAAAAACCTGCTTTTCACCGCATTCCGGTTATTAGCGGGATTTATGTGGAATTTTTCTACTCCTGCTAGCTTCTGGAGTGAAAGCGATGTTTCTACCCGGAAAGCATTACGCGAAACAAGTTCGTATACTAGCTGCTAAGGATGCTGGGTAAAAACCGCTTTCTCTGGTATAATGAGAGAACCTCTTTTTACATGGAAACGGGGAATTTTTCAATCGGGTTTTTTGCGGAGCCAGAGCGGGGATTTACCGGGTCGAAAAGTAAAATGTGAACGCGGCTATTGGGAGCTTAGTCAATCTGGAACTCCTTTAGAGGACAGGCCGACCTATCCGCCATTTTGGTTCGAGGAGAGCTTTAGACCTAACCCTGTTTCTAGTATTTATAAATAAGTTGTAATATTTGCTAGTTGCAATGTTGTAAAACAATTGATGTTAAATCGAGTAAAATGTCACTTAAGGTAAATCTAGAAAGATAACTTAAAAATGTATCGGTAAATGTTTACTGTAATGAACGTCATTTCCACATCTAATTTGTTTTTAACTCGTATTAATTAAATTTCTTCATTTAGAAAGAAAAATAATCTGAATTCGTGCACATAAAACAATTCAGGATTTTTTTTTTTTTTTTTTTTTTTTTGTAAACATACCTGATTTCACTGGGAAATAGGTGAAAACCCGTAAAATCCCACAACGTTTCACACGGAAATAATCAATAACGTTTCGGATTTTTCTTTCTTTTTTTTTTACAGTATTGTTTTTGGAATTATAAAAATATATTTTAGATTACATATTTTTACATGTCTACTAAAGAAAACAAAAAACGGAATTCACTTCAAATGGTTAAAAGTCCGTCGAATTTAAAATAGAAAATTTTCAAGAGTCACACTTTCTCTTATTACTTTGTAAACCAGAAGAAGAAAGTATATTTTTTAAGTTAAATCAAAGTCTTGAAACATAAAACTTTTCTCAGCCTCCCTCTGAAATTGCATACATTGCTGCGCCTGTGGCAGGACTTTGCATACAAGTGTAAAATCGTTCGGGGAGTCAGGACAATCTAGAACCAGTAAAATCTACGCGTTGGCAATCCTACCATAATTTTTGAATCATCCTTTAATCTTCAATGGAATTTCCCTTTGAAGTTGAAATGCTTTAAATTTTTGAAGGCATTTTATTTCAGAATAGTGACAACGGTTCGAAAAGTCGTCTACTTTGTATAATAACGATTTGAAGGGTAAAAGTCGCGCCGCGAAACCTTCAATTTATAATTTTTTTTCTTTCTTTTGCAACTTTTTGAACCACTTGAATCCTTTTCTTATGATTTAAATAAACAAAAATATATGGCGGTCCAATAAATGTATTTTTTTTCCTTGGTTCAATTTTTGTTCAAACCATCCCAACTTATGAATTCAAGAATAGAAATACATTTTGAGGTTCTAAAAGTTTTTATTAGTGGTTAAGCAGTCAACCAATCTTCTTCATTTTGACTGAGATATTCAATAATATTTTCCTAAAAGATTCAAACTAATTTTTGAATTCACAAACACGTATTTTTCTTACCCTAGTTGGGCTGTGTGAGAAAAACGAGACACCACACCCTGAGAAAGAAATTCATAAAAACACATTCTTTGACTGTTGAATCAGGGGTGCTCATCCCCCCTCCAAGTTCAATGGCGCAAATCCCTCTTCCCCATTTTCCTCGAAATACTTTCCCCCTTTTTTTAGCTCTCTTTTTTTAACTTTATTTTTAAAGCATTTTTTATCTACTTATTTATTTAATTACTTATTTATTTATTATTATTATTATTATCATTTTAATTGATTGGAAAGTTATGTACGCCAATGACATACCACGCACACACACACACACACAAGCTAAATAAGTACATGAAATAAAATATAAACAGAATGAAACAAAATCAAGCAAAATAAATAATTTCAATTAAAAATAAATTAATAAATAAATTTAAAAAAATTAAAAAGTCCCATTCCCACCACAAAAAATTGGATGCCACAACTTGCGCCATAATTCCCCCCCTTCTCCCCTGTGTCATATCCATGTCTAGGTGATCAACCAAACATCATAGTGTTTTCTCGTATGATTTCTAAAAACTAAATGACCCGTCTTTCAAACTGAAAAGCAGTAAGTTAGGTTGACTAAACTTTTTAGATTATCTTAAAATGCGTTACAGCAAGGACTATATTCAGCGAAAGTTCTATAATTACAGAGGTTTCTGTGCGCTGAATCTCCGTTTAGATAAGTCAGTCGTTCGTAATGGATTTGTGCAACAGAATTCGAGATATCTTTCGTCCATCTGCGTCCATTCATTTTCTGCATATTAATTAGGAGTACAGCTGCTCGTTAAGCGCAGAGATTTGCATCAATTATTTCCGCTCAGGAAACCTGTATTCATGGAGGTTGTTGTATTTCCGGTAAAATAGTTATCCACTTCGAGATTCTCTCAAAACGAGAAATGCAATTTCCTTCTTTCGTTAATTACTGTGACTTCTTGTCTTTTACATTCTGAAAATCTTAATTTAGTCTTTTGTTAATAAAGTTAATGATAAAATATTTACATCGAAAACCCGCTATAACAAACTTTAAGGGACCACAAATTTTGTTTGCTTTAACGGGAATTTCGTTGTAATGGAATTCAACCAGTGTAAGAGTTATTAAATTGGGACAAAATTGATTTCGTTAAAACGGAAATTTCGTTGTATTGGTATTCGTTGTAACGGCATCTCACTTCAATAACTAACAGCATGCTATTTTACAGAGTCAGCCCAAGAGAATGGCTGTGCATTGAAAATGATTGTTTTCGAAAGTATTGCACATATTGGGTGTGTTCGCATGCATCGACTGGTTGCACCATATATATGCATATATATATATATATATAGGGGCCTTACACCGTTTGCTTGAATTAATGACGTACACGGTTGATCCGATGACGTCGCGATGAGTGTCCTGAAGATGTTTTCATTAGTTTTAACTAACTATTAGCTTTATTGGAACGCGTCTGGTTAGTCACCAATTAACCACGGTCGACCGGTTACTCTATGCAAACATGCCCATTGAAACAATTGATACATAAACCTAAAGTAAAATATACCAAGGCCCTTTTTTTTCTTTTTTTTCAGTTGAATACTCAATGTGTGAGCCTTTTGATACACAACAAACATGTAATCCAGTTCGTTTCACATTTTTGAAATATTTTCTGTAAATGTTTTCTAATGCTACGCAAATGTGTTGTTGAATTTCTTGCAAAACGTTTTTTGGCAACGGTAGTTGATAAACGTGCCTGTAACGTAATCATATAAAACGAAATGACACGGCGCGGCGCGTGGTAGGAACTATGTTACAGAGTGTTTATCCAGTAACAAAACATAACATTGTTTGCAAGGCAGAAAAATACGGTACTAAATTTTCAACAAAATGCATATAGAAATTTCGAATTCTCTCTTACAGAAAAGTCGTACAATTATTTAGGAAAAATTTTTTGCTTCATTGTTACTTTTTCTCTTACATCACATTTTAATCATCTGAAGCATATGTTTGTCACACCAGTACTATTTTTAATATTGTACAACTAAGAGAAAAACCAAAAAAAAGTAAACGATATTTATTTACTTTAAAATGTAGCAATTATATATATTTTACTTAGTTTGAGAAATTCAAAAAAAAAAAAAAAAAAAGCTGCACAGTTACGGCTTTTTTTAATACAATGAAAACGATAATCAATCTGCTCAAAGCTAGTCTGTCTTTATATCTCGAGCAGATTAGAAGCAACCCTCTACTCTTTTTGTTTACAGCGAGGTAAAAAATCATATCAATAAAAAAAAAGAATGTTTGAGCAAACGTAAAAGAAAAAAGGCCATAATATATCTTATTTCATAACAACATACTCGTACATATGGTTTAGTCTCATTTACTTGGTAATTAATAAACATCTACTGTCTGACCACGTATGTATGGAATGGCAAAAATCCGGTTTGCAGGCGGAAATGGACGCATCTACTAGCTTTTAGTGGTGTCAGCTTTTGCAGATGCATGTTCTTTTACTGATGTATGTTAGTCTTTAAATTAAACAGAGTCTCATTCAAATTAGCGGAACAGGTGCATCAAATTCTTTCTTTTCTCCCTCATTGAGATAGACTCGTCTTAACTAGACGTTTCCAATTCCATACAATCCGTGGTTGGACAGTGTTTCCCTTGGAGAACCCTCCCGCCTGATTTGGAGTCTCAAAAGAGAGACGAGTTCTTCAACTGCGGTAGAGCAGAGGATTAATAAAAACTAGGGATGGAACGTTTAGTTCGGACCCGGTCACAGTGAACGGGTCTTTCAATCGAACTAGTTCAGCTTTTAGTTCAGTAGAAAACAATCTAGTTCACTAGTTCGCTTAGTTCTTAGTTCGTTTAGTTCTTCGTTCATTTAGTTCTTAGTTCGATTTCGTTTAGTTCTCTTTCTCTCGTTCGATTTGGCAACTAGTTCGTCCGTTTAGTTCTTAGTTCGATTTCTTTAGTTCGATTTGGCATCTAGTTTATCAGTAGTTCTTTTCCTCATCTAGTTCACTGAACTAGAAATCTAGTTCCCTGAACTAAAAGCTGACTGTTTAGTTCAGTATTGCATCTAGTTCGATTTACCTAGTTCGACCAGTTTTACTGTGTGTCTCTCGCAGTGCAGCTGTTTTTCGTTCAGTCATTCAAGATGCAATGGAGCTATTGTTTAGCAGAGACGGGTGGGGGAAAGTTCGGCAAGATTCTTGACTTTCCTTTCAATTCATTTCGCGATGCACGATGGATGTGGAGTGATTAGTGAAATAGGCGGAGTATGTGCGCCTCGTCACATGCATTGGGTGCGCTTATTTCAGAATTAAATTGACAGATTATTATTTTGTTTTCTAATTTAAACTCCAAATTATTTCCATTGCACAAATAGATTTTAAAATGAAAAGAAAAAAAAGAAAAAGGCTTTGTAAAGAATTTTTTTTCCACTTTCGACAGCGCAAAAGAAATTAGGAACAGACTTTTTCGTGCTTTCTAATAAAAATGTTCTGCCTTTCTTAAAACTCATATTTTTCTCAATCCATTTGCACGGGTGTGAGATTTTTGCGCATAAATTTGCAGCTTTCCCCTGGAATTTTAGACATTTTATTGTGGTATATTCGAATAAAAGGAACCCTTATGTATCATAAACGAAGCATCAACTTTCTAAAAACAATTTGTGTAGTATACAAATATTGATTTGTACGTGTTACGCCAGCAACAACGTAAAAATCATTGTTTTCAAATACAATAAAAATACAATATTTCATAAAATGAGTACAATATCATTTGCTCAATGTGTTTTGAAAACTTCGCAACTAGTCAAGTTTGACCTCTTAAGTAATTTTTTTTTATATAGTTTTTGAATTAATCTCCATAAGTTTTTTTTTTTTTTTTTAAACATGTATATCGTTTTGGTTGTGTTAAGTAAATTATCACTTTTCAGTGCTGGCTCTACAATCTTTCCTAGTCGTTGTATATCTTTTGAAACTGGCGCCTTGACTAAAATTTTTTTTTTGAGTTTTTATAAGGAGTTTCAACGAGAAAAACACAAATGAGGGCGCCCTTAAAAAGTTACCGCCTGAGGCAAGGGCGTCAGTTTGTTCCCCCGAATTCCTACAGTCGCTTTCAGGGCAAAATATTTCAACAAAATATTTGAGAGTTTAAAATATTCAAAAGAAAATGAAAGAGCATCTCAATCATATCATAAAATACATTGAATTAAAAACCAATACAGTTAAACATTTCAGTTAATACAGCTCTGTCGCCATGAATTGTTTACAGAGCAGAACCAGAAAATATTCTTAGCGAACTAGTGCCGAAATGAAGGGGGGGGGGGAGAATATCTCTTCTATGAAGAAATTAAATGTATAGCAATATTTGAATTTTTTTTAACTTGAGTAGTTAATGAAAATCCTGGGCGCGAGGGGGGGAGGGCAAGAGGTAGGAGGTCGCACGTTCTGAAATAATACTATGTTAAAATTTATTATTATTATTATTTAATTTTAACTTTTGCACACTTTCTATTCTATAGGGGGGGGGGCGCACTAAGTCTGTGTACGCTATCGATTGAGAATTAAAAAATGCTCTTGACAGTAAATGTGAGGATGAAAACAAAAATGAATAACTCAGAAACATTAATTTTGGTAACAAAGAACAACGAATCTCTAAAATGACGAAACTTTAACACAGAACATGAAGTGTGAGGCAAAAAATTAAAAATCAACATAAATACTTAATGGTAAAAGAAAATGAGTTGAAAACAATTGTAAAGATATTTATGTGCACTAATGTATTGCTCAAGGGGTCCCCCCCCCCCTGAGCAAAAGCGAAACCCTCTAAAAATCACGAATCCCCCCAAAGCAGGAGCCACCCCCGAAAAAAAGAAAAAATACTCCTGCTACCCCTCCCCCTAAAAATTTCAATGGCGCAGCCTGTGCCATGACCCCCCCCCTCCCCCAGGTTGAAACCCCTGATTGTTAAAAAATATTAGTTTTGATAATTAAACCGAAAAATATGAATAAATTCGCGGAAATTCGCAGAAAAATATACATAAATACGCGAAAATTCAATCAGCCCAAATTTCCACAGCCCGGCAAATTGCAAAATTTATCCCCCCCCCCCCGGCCTTTAAAAAGGGAGAACTACCTATCTGGCAACATGTGACTATATTTTCCCGCCAAAAAGCTCTGAATAGTTCATTTGAACTAGTTCATTTTACTAGTTCACAAGATTGAGATCAGCTAAACGAACTATAAAGTAAGACAAAACAACGTTAGAAGAAGCACAAATTTGCAAATGCTTCTTCTAACGTTGTTTTGTCTTACTTTATTGTTCAGCATAAAGGTATTTATTTATCTTAAACGAACTAGTTCCTCAAAAGGAACTAAAACTTCCATCCCTAATAAAAACACAAGCACAAAGACACAATACAATAATCACATAACTTTTTGTTTAATTAATCAAACAATTAAGTCTAAAACTTCAAACCGTAATCAGCATTGAATTGCTGATTGTTCATGAGACTGTATTTAGCTAATAAGTACAAAAATAAATGTCCATAGCACAATCCGGTATAAAAGAGAGCACCTAATAGTCCAAAAACTGGTAGTCAAAAAAGATATAAAAAGTTCATATAAATTCCGGTATAAAAGAAAGCACCCAAAAGTTCAAAATGGTAGTCAAGAAAGAATCAAAAGACGATGTAGTTAACCGCTCCGTGGAAACAAGGTGAATTGTCACACGGTTAAAAGAATAAGTCCAGGGCGAAAGTCGCTATGCTTCCCGGCCAGCCGGCCTTCCCTGTGATGGATGGTAAGTCCAAGGCTGGAGCCTCCTCTGCCGGAGATGTGCTTGACATCGATATCCCTTGAGGAGCGAATGGTATCACTATGAGCTTCCTCGTCACGTGGGCACACCTATTCGAGCACAGCCGAGCATTTATAAAGGGTGTCCCAAAATTAACGCAAGATTTGAATTTGCCACCATTTTTTCCATAAATTGTTGGCAGCCATGAAAAAAGAACAATTTGACAGTTGAGAGTTTAGGGTTAGTAAAAATGGGGTGTTATTGTACCATACAGCTAGAGAGAGTGAAACATTTCAATTACTGCATAAGGCATTTCCTAGTCGCGTACTCTCCTCATTTCGGTGATCAGAATTGGCACCCTAGATCGTGTGATTTAACATTTTTAAATTTCTTCTTATGGGGTTATTTGAATTGAAAGGTCTATGTCAACAAGCCCACAACCACCCATTCATTACCGTGTTGCGATTTCGAGCGCCAATGACAGTAACTGCTTGACCAGCCTTAATTTTCAGAATTTTTGAAATGCTATTTCAATAATGAAAACGCGTTATTGTATCGCATAACGCTCCATTTTTAATAACCCTAAACTTACAGCTGTCAAATTGTTCATATTTCAGGGTTGACAACAAATTACTGTAAAAACGGCGGCAAATTCAAATCTTGCGTTAATTTTGGGACACCCTTTATTTCTTGCTATTCGCAACTCCAACGAACTATAGGGGGCACTGCAGTCACTGTCTAATGGCGGACGAAAAAACTAAAACAAACGCATGTGGTAACGAAGAAAATGCTAATAAGCCTAGTAAATTTTGTTCGTATGCATGGTTTTTTCGCTTTATTCTTTTTAAATTAATTTTCAAAGTCTTGTTGGTATTCTGACCCACGTAGAAAGAAATGAGAATTCAAGAAACATTACTAAACGTCAAACATTAATGCAAACTACGTAGTTCGTAGTTCTAAGCAGCCATTTTCACAATGTTGAATTCGATATTTATCAATTCTTGATAAAACTAAATAATAATTGTGGCCTGACAAAAATAACTATTAATGCTAGAAAATTTAATATGACATTACAAATTATTACCAAAAGAAGATGATACTTCTTTGCTTTGCTTGGCTAGCGCTTATTGTTTTGCATTTGTAGCTGAGTTATTTCTCTCGAATTCCCGAATCGGTTAATTTAAAATTTTTCTGTTTCGATGTTTCTAATTTCTGAGTTTCGATTTAATTATGTCATGTTATGCAAATCATCTACAAAATTCTTACGGATATATGGTGGTAGTTTTCTTTTCAATTGATTGACCATTATTTCTTTTTACTTAACGAATTCTGTAATCTTACTACCATTTTATTCCACTCATGATAAAAATTAAAAATGGTTTAACTAAAGACGCGAAGTCTCGCCAAGGCTACTTTGCTCGCACAATACTAAAACTATAACCCTAAACAAATTTGGTGAAACCTTTCAGCTGAGAATAAAAGGAATAAAGTAAATTCTTTCTCGGTTAAACATTTTTCATTTTGTTCTACGATAATATATTCATGAAAATATTTTGCATACTGTTCATTCCAACTAAATGCTGCTGTAAAATATGGTTACTTAAATTAATTTAAGATTTAAAAAAAATACCCATATTCTTACAAATTCACACAAAACAATAAAAAATTTTACCTGATATAACGTTATCCAAGTTTGTTAATCCAGAGTTTTCTTGTGTTAAGGAAAACTAACATTATTTTGAGAAGCTCGAGAATACTACTAAGGGACGAAACAATATTTCTGTAGCTGAAAGCAATCTAAGACACATCGATTGCGTTAATAAATACTCAGAACAAACTGCCTGTGTTTACGTCAACAGACACACGTGGAACGCAACGTGGCAATGTTTTAGTTTCTTCGCCAGTTTTGTAAATCACCGCAAGGTAGCGTATTCGAGCGCTGGAGTTGCGAATTCTTCAACGTCTCGGCAAGTGGGGTGTATTTCCTGATTTTTGATTCCCTCGCGTCCAGGAAAGCAGCCAATGTATTTTCAAATGGGATGGTAATGTCAATAATCAGGGCAGCGTTCCCTTT
This sequence comes from Uloborus diversus, assembly GCF_026930045.1. Taxonomy (NCBI): domain Eukaryota; kingdom Metazoa; phylum Arthropoda; class Arachnida; order Araneae; family Uloboridae; genus Uloborus; species Uloborus diversus. The sequence goes on from NC_072738.1 coordinate 137,218,067, forward strand.
TTCCAGGACGAGGTCTGGGCGGAGCCTAGAGTTGTCAAGAGTCTGGTTCTTCCCCACGATGGACCAGCGTCCCAGGGCGGCTTTTTTGATCCTTTCAACAACTTGATTAAGCCGCCTCTGGTAACTGGCACTATATGTCATACACTGTAATAAAATTCCGAAACGTTACTGGTTATTTCCATGGAACGTCTCGGGATTTCACACGTTTTCACCTATTTCCCCGTAAAAACAAGTATCTTCACAAAAAAGTTTCCTGAATCGCTACAAGTTGCACGCGTGAAGACTTTTCACTGTTGTGGAAAATATTTTTAGCAACCAGTTTAAAGATTGAATGAACGTGTTTATTAAGTGTATCGGCTTAATGTTGCTTATGGCTCGTCCAGATTGACTAAGCTCACACAATAAGAGCGAAAAAGACAATGGATAACTACAGCTGTGCAAGGCACGAATTGCAGGCAAGAGATATGCTTGTTTCCTTCTTGCATAGCTTTGGCCGTGGTCGCTCTGATTTTTATGGAGCCTTCTTAGTGAATCAGGAAGGTTCTAATCAATTACATTAAATTTACGTAATTTTTCTAGAAGGTTCTAGAGACATTACTGGCTTTAACAGGGGAGATTTCGCACTTCTTCAGAAAGTTTCAAGGTTAATTTCAGAAAGGTTACTGACTTTTAGCGGAAAACGTTCCTGATTTTTCAAAGATATGTTACTGGAAGAAATTGGGCACATCAGCTGCCTATTATTTTCCAGGAATGTTTCTGAATTGTGTTTACAGTGTACAATGATTCAAAACGCGGGGAAGAGTCTCGTCAAAGCCACACTTCCGGCATCGTTTGTTAATGAGACCTGGGCCATGTTTGTGAGCGTTAAGGGCTACAAGCCCGAGTTTTGTGCGGTGAATGAACCGCCAGTCGGCAAGTTCATTCACCGGCTTGGAGCGATAATCAACAAAAGTGAAATTTGGAGTCTCAAAGGACAGACGGGTTCTTCAGGTGCGGTAAGGCAGAGGATTAATAAAATAATAATATGTATAAAAAGCCAACGAATATCAAAATTGAAAACATGTGAGGAACCAACCGATTGTTCAGAGTTCAGGCAAGGAATCACAAGTTAATAAAGACACACTGTAAAAAAAATTCCGAAACGTTACTGAGTGTTTCGGTGCCACGTTTTTGAATTTCAATGGTTTTTATCCACTTTCTGGAAAAATCAAGTATCATTGTCAAAAAGATTCCTGAATTCCAACAAGTCGCACAAATGCAGATTTCTCACTGTTGTGAAAAATATTTTTAGCTCCCAGTTTAAGGATTAACCGAGCGTATTTATAAAGTGTATCAGTTTCTGTTAGATCATAGACCGTCCATGCTGATTAAGCTTTCAAAGGGAGCGAATAAGTATGAACAACGTTGCTTTCCAAGCGAGTAAAATTATCGATACTTTTTTGCTACTATGGCGTAGCTTTGGCCATATACGCAATACTGCTTATGGAACTTTCTTATTAAATTTGGAAGGAGCCAAGCTATTATATTAGACCTACCTAAGTTTACTCTAAAGTTCCAGAGACACGACCGGCTTCAAATGGGAAGATGTCTGAATTTTTTAACAAGCTTCCAGGATAATTTCAGGAAAGTTACTGAGTTTTAGCGAATAACGTGCCTGGTTTAAACCAGGTATGTTACTGGTAGAAATTGGGCACATCAGCTGCCCATTATTTTCCAGGAACGTTTCTGAATCGTTTTTACAGTGCACAGATCAGAATTCAAGATCTTTTTCTTCGGACTTTGTCTTAACCGTAATGAAGTATTTCTTTATCCATTGGCAAGTTTATGAATTTTCAAATTTTCTTTTTTTTAAATTGTTAAGTCGTTTCAATTCCCCCAGATTCCAATTTTAAAAAGAAAATCATTTAATGGAAAGGTACTTATGTTTTTGAAAAGTACGTCACTGATCTTAGCCAAGTATTTCCCTAAATAAATAATACAGTCGATACTGGATAACTCGAAGCCCAATAACTTGAATTTTTCTTTATCTCGAAGTTTTCATTTGGTGTCAAAATAATTTAGGGTTTTCAATTCAAAGTTATCTCAATATCTCAAACATACTCCCTTTAAGTCGATGTGTTTTTTAAAAGTTTTCATTTTCATGTTATGCATAAATATGCAGGCAAAGTAACTAATATTTGGTCTAAGTAAGAAAAAAATGGTATTTTTTTTCTTTAACAAATAAAAATAAAAATTGTTCTTGTAGTGGCTGGAAAAAATCTTCCGATAACTCGAACTACCTATTACTCAAAGGTTCTAGCCGATTCCTTCACTGTAAAAAAAAATTTACTAGTTATTAACGTGGAACGTTTCGGGATTTCAGAGGTTTTGACCTATTTCCCCATAAAATCCAGTATCTTCGACAAAAAAGTTTCCTGAATTGCTAAAAGATGCACGAAGGAGGACTTTCCACAGGCGTGAAAACTATTTTTTGCTACCAGTTTAAAGAATGACTGTGAGTGTTTATTAAGTGTATCGGCGTTAGCTTGAGCACGGTTTGTCCGAATTGACTTAGTTCCCAAAGGGAACAAATAAGTCATTGGAGAGTTGCAGTTTTGCGAAGCAGGAATTGCAGGCATGACTATGCTTGGTTCTTGCTTGCAATTTTCGCGTGCTTTGTCCATAGTTGCTCTAATGCTTCTGGAGCTTTCTTGGTAAACCAGGAAAGCTCTAGGCAATAACATTAAACCTACTTAATTTTTCTAGAAGGTTCCAGAGATATGATTGGCTTTAACAGAGGGATTCCAATTATTCAGAAAGTTTCAAGGATAATTTCAGAAAGGTTACTGACTTTTATCAGAAAACGTTCCTGATTTTTGCAAGATATGTTACTGGCTGAAATTGGGCACATCAGCTGCCTATTATTTTCCAGGAAGGTTTCTGAATCGTTTTTACAGTGTTAAAACTTCCAGTTATCGAGATTTGACTGTAGTTCGCTCCTTAACAAAATATTTTTTAAAAAGAGGGAAAGGTACTTTTATGTATTTATTTATTTATTTATTTTTAGTTTAAGATTGATTAAATAAAATTGCTGTATTGTATACATTTCATTTCAAATGGAAATTATGTATCTACATTTTTAAATAATAACTTTCTCCGTTTTCTATTTTGGTTTTTTCAAGAAAGAAAGGGGGGGGGGCGATAGATGTCAGTCAGCATCTAGAGGGGACGATGGGCTTAAAAAAGGTTGAGAACCACTGATCTGGGTTAAACTAATGAAACAGGATCATCAATCAAAGTTAAGAGGCACGGTTATGAAGAAAGGAAAAAGATTATGGAGGGGTTTTTTTTCGATCGTTTTTAATTATTCGACTGAAATAAAAAACAGACTATCAGAAAACTACTTAAAAATTCTGCAGCATATCCTTTTTTTTCTGTTCTAGAAACATTGAAAGGGATGATACCTTAAAACAATCACGCATAATTGTATCTAATACTGTCATTAAAAGCTGAAATACAAAAAAAAAGTTAGTGTTTGCCCTAGGTAAGCTTGCTAAATACTCAAAGAACTTCGCTAAGAAAAGAGTTTAGAGAGAAAATGATTTTAGTAGGATTACTTGTGCAAAGTAAATTTTGGACTAAGTAAAAGCAAGGAAATCATGTGTGGCCAGACAAAAAAATCTACTTAATCTTTGTGTTAAGAACATTAATACTATTCTTAAGGCTCATAGTTTTAAGTATGTTTTTTGAGTTTATGTAGAATAGTGTAACAAGCGTTTGTTTATCTTTGTTTTGTGAATTTTATGTTTTGGTAAATACTCTGCCATGTATGACAAGATTAGACTTCAAAGAAGTTTTCCTCCATAATCATGATTTTTAAGCATAAACTTTGAATATGATGAATTTGCCTTTAGAAAAAATGGAAAATCTAAAAATTGTTTTAATGTTTTTTAATTTGCTCTAATAAAATTTGCTCCATGTCAAGTGATCCAAAATTTGGGAAATTTTTTCCCCTCACCCTTTTGCATTTCTTTGAAATTTGGCTCATTGCATGTTCCCTTTGAAATAATCAAAAGTCCAAATTTTTAGATTTTTATCTCTATTATTTTTTTATTTATGACACTTTGATTTTTCGAAAAACCCTCTTTTTTTCATGGATGCTTGAACATAAAATGGACAATAACTCAGCACCAAATATAGATAGAAAGATTTGGTAAAAAGCATTTAAAGTACATTAGTTGCTGTTTAATGGGATATGCATCATGACTAATTTCAGAAAAAGTTTAATTTTTAAAAACTGAAATTTAAATTTTAAATTTAAATTTTAATTTTTAATTTCTCAGAAAAGGTATAATGATTTTTTTTTTTTTAATCTCAAAACTTTGTGTGTATTTTATGCTTATTTGTGCAAAGTTTCAAGTTGGGATCTCAATGGGATCATGTTTTTATGAATTTTTAAACCAAATTTGACTTATGAAATAATGACATTTTTCAGATTCTAACTAGTTAAATATGGGGTTCTCTTACTGGGGATGATCAAGTAAGTAGTAATTGATCATGAATGAGCTGACTTGAAATGAGCTGACATGAATTTGTTGATTGGTAAGCACCCCCCCCCCCCCCTCCCCACCACTTTTAATCTTTTTTCTTTTTCAAAACTTTTCAAAATGTAAAAAAAAAAATAAAAAATAAAAAACTTAAATGAATAGTAAACTTATTAAATGTTGGTAAATGTTCTTCTCTAAAGCAAGAAAAAGCCCCCCCCCCCCAACCCCTACTTTTATTTTTTTTTCAAAACTATTTTAAAAATGTAAAAAATAAATAAATGAATAAAATAAAACAAAATTAATAGAAAACATTTTAAAAGCTGATAAATATTCTTCTTTAAAGCAAGAAGAAGTACATTCCCCTCCCCCTACCCGTACGATTAACACTATACTAGTATCACGCCTCACCTGATGCTTTTTTTTTTCAGACCAAGTGTTTCTTTTTCAATCTAAACCTCATAAAGTGTACTTGATTAATTCACTATCTGAGAAAGAAAGTTATGATTCATTTCATTCCCTACCCCTGCACCAACTTTCAATTTTGGAGGGAAGAAAAAAATAGTTTTCCCCAAGATCATAGCAAAATAGGAGTGTTTCCCTCCATGTTGTTCCATTTTTTTCACACTAAACTAAAAATAAATCTAAGTATCAGATCATATGTTTGTCCGCATAAAACTAACTTTATTTCTACAATATTTGGAGTGCAGCTTTTTTTCTTCTTTTCTTTAATGCTAGTTTTCTTTTTAATTTCAGTTGTAAAGGAGAGCAATGCAGCGAGATCTATTTATACATCTATTAAAAGCAGTTATAGATCAAACAAATTTTGCTAGTTTGAGCATAATCTTCCATGTTGTTAAGTTTTATTCCAGATTGCCCCCTCCCCCTTACCGTCCCACTTTCCGAAAGAAAAGAAAAGCTGCAAATGAGCGGCTCTATTTGTCTGTTAAAGTTTTTCTGACTTTCAGTTCTTATGACCTCCCCCCCATTTATAAGCCTTAGTCATTACTGATGTTTAGCAGCGTGCGTCCCATTTTATTATGATTACTAGCTGCGTGCCTGGCGTTGCACGGGCTACCTAAAAAATAAAGAGATGTCCAGTTGATTTTTTTGTATTACTCTGACATCAGTTTCCAAAGCGTTAAGGAATAAATAAATCCGCGTAATGCAAGATTTCCAAAACACCAGTAGAGCATATTTTTGGAAAAAATCTCATTAACGTTAATCATAGTTATCAATGATACAAGTTATGAGTATTTTCAATTTGCACAAACAATGAAAATATATGCATTATGCAACTATAATCAACTATAATCAATGCAACTATAATCTGTGCTAAACTGAATTACACCTGATAGACTATATCTGAAATATTTATGTACAGTTACAATCAGCTTTTTACATAGAATGGTACATACTGTTTCGTTGAATACGTGAAACTAAAGCACCAAGACTTAATAAATACCAATAAGCATTAATTTAATACCAAAAAAGTCATCAGATTCCAATTAAGCTTTAGTTAAAATCCTTAAAAACAACTTTTTTTGTTCAGCTCTGTTTCACTTAAAAAATCCAAACAATCTTGATTTAACGAGTTCTTTTAACGGTACAAAGTATATTTCAAAAGTAAAAACAGGAAGGAAAAAGAGAGTTATTACAATTCGAAAACTCACCCATGTGAGGGAAAAAAGTCCAGCAAAATAAACATAATTAGTCGCACATCCTAAATTTATCAAAATATGAGGCCGGTCAATGATAAACTTACACTACAATAAATAAACATAATTAAAGAAACAACTTTCATATGCTGAAAAGAGTTAAGAACGTTGGCTGTAAAAAATAGAAGGACAGACGATAAAATAAAGGCTACGTCCGAATAGGAGCAACCAATTTTAAACTAATTTAAAATAAAATTCTAAATGGAGACGTTGTTTTAAGATTTGGACAGCAGCCAAAAAAATCTCTTTTAAAACAATTATTAGAATTTTATTTGCTCACCCAGATTCAAAATGGCAACAGGAAAGAAATAAATATTCCTGAATAACGTAATGTTAATTAACGTTTTAATTAATATCTCCTCTAATTAAAGTCTTACAATTACGAGATTGGTCCTATTGTTTTCTTTGGAAAATTTTGAATTGATCGGTATCTCGTTCAACTCTCGATTCGCAGTGGTTCTCGAGAAGATAGATCTTCAGACAGACAGACAGACAGACGCGAACAGATTTTAATATTATAGTGGATTCATAAAAATATGATCCCATTGAGATCCCAACTTGAAACTTTGCACAAATGAGGATAAAATACACCGAAATTTTTGAGAATTTTTCAAAAAAAAAAAAATCAATTATACCTTTTCTGAGAAATTTAAATTTAATTTTTTAAAAATTAATTTTTTTCTGAAATTAGTCATGTTGCATATCCCATTAAACAACAACTAATGTACTTTAAAATTCTTTTTACCAAATCTTTCTATCTATATTTGGTGCTGAGTTATCGTTCATTTTATGTTCAAGCATCTATGAAAAAAAAGAGGGTTTTTCGAGTCATAAATAAAAAAATAATAGAGATAAAAATCTAAAAATTTGAACTTTTGATTACCTCAAAGGGAACAATTGATAAGCCTAATTTCAAAGAAATACAAAAAGGTGAGGGAAAAAACTTTGGATCACTTGACATGGAATGACCCTAATAAGAATTGAATTCTTGTTAAAAGGAGGTGTGTCGGTTTCAAATTATGCTTATGGGAAATATCTGTCTTATGAAAGGGTAGAGTTGGGAGAAAAAGCTGAATTCTCGGGGGAGTATGTTGCAGCTAAATCACGGGGGACATTGCAATTTTCAGGATAGAGATTATGGGATTAAAATCTCTTATACAAAATAGATACAATTCGTGCTAATAACGGAGGGTGTTTGCAGCTACACTGTAAAAAAATCCGAAACGTTACTGAGTATTTCCGTGCAACGTGTCGGGATTTCAATGGTTTTTATCCACTTCCTGGAAAAATCAAGAATCATTGTCAAAAAGTTTCCTGAACTGCTACAAGTTGAACGAATGTACACTTCTAACTGGTTTAAAAATATTTTTATTCCCAGTTTAGAGATTAACTTTGCGTACTTATAAAGTGAATCGCGGCTTTATATCAATTACGGCCCGTCCATGCAAATTAAGCTCCCAGAGGGAGCGAATAATTATGGACTACGCTGCATTGCAAGAATTGCAAGCGAGTAAAATTATCCATACTTGCTGGCAGTTTTGGCTTAGCTTTGGCCATGTTTGCAATAATGCTTACGGAACTTCCGTAATAAATCAGAAACAGACCAAGCTAGTATGTTATACCTATAAAAGTCAATTCTGAAGTTCCAGAGATACGACTGGCTTCAAGTGGGAAGATTTCTGAAATTTAAAGGAGGCTTCCGAGATAATTTCAGGAAGGTTACTGAATACTAGCGGGAAACGTTCCAGGTTTTTGCAAGGTATATTACTGACAGAAATAGGGCACATCAGCTGCCCATTATTCTCTAGGAACATTTCTGAATCGTGTTTACAGTGTACATTGAAAATACTGTTAAAAAATTTAAAAAAATAAATAAATAAATAGAAAAAACATAACATTTCTACATTCACTATACTCAATATAAAAACAATTCAGAAACGTTTCTAGGATATAATGGGCATTTAGCGTAACGGCACCAGTAACAGATATGCTTAAGACATCACTCTCAGGTTAACTCATTTTTTTGAGCCTTTTAATGTATTAACTGTTTTTAAACTATTTTTCTCTCATGAACCTACATCTCATCTAACGTTTGGATGCTACTGGATCCTCTGAATTAGTTAAGTCTATTTTTATTTGCTCAATTTCAAAAAAAGGTCCGACCACCTGACATACCCCAAAAAATGTGAAGATATCCAGTAACAGATAGGATGAGGAAAGGATGAGTAGTGAACAAAATTCCCTTCTTCTCTTCAAAATGTGCAAAAGTTCATTATTTTTAGAACTAAAGCTTTATCAAATTTACATGAACATGAACCACCAGCTGACCTCGCGGTGGTTGTTCACAACCTTCCACCACTGCCTCATAAATGCCAACTGGCTCATGAAATTTACGCTGATAACACTAGATGGTTGCATCGTATTCATGGACAACAGCAACATCACTCTAAAAAAATTCCGAAACGTTACTGATTATTTCCGTGTAACGTTTCGGGAGTTCACCGGTTTTTATCCACTTCCTGGAAAAATCAAGGATCTTTGTCAAAACGTTTCCTTGAATTGCTACACGTTACACGAATGCAGACTTCTCATCGTTATGAAACACATTTTTAGCTTCCAGTTTAAAGATTAGCTAAATGTATTTATCAAGTGCATCGGCTTCAGTTCAATTACCGCCCGTCCAGCTCCCAAAGGTAGCGGATAAGTCCGTGGACTGCGTAGCTTTGCAAGAATTGCAGCAGAGTGAAACTCTTGATTCTCTCTTGCACTTCTGTCTCAACTTTGACCATGTTTCCAATTCTTTGGAACTTTCTTGATAAGTCAGGAAGGTGCCATGCTATTATATTATACCTACCAGAGACACAACTGACTTTAAACGGAAAGATTTCTGAGTTTTTCAGGAAGCTTCCAGGATAATTTCAGAAAGGTTACTGAATATTAGGCTTATTTCCTGGCTTTTTCAAGATATGTTACAGGCAGAAATTGGGCACATCAGCTGCCCATTATTTTTCAGGAACGTTTCTCAACCGTTTTTACAGTGATCATTTTTACCCGCGTAAAATTATTATTACTAAAATCCAAACTTATGTGCCTAAACTCTGCAAATACCGCATTTGACAGAAAAAACATGAAAGTTTCCAGCTAAAATTCAGTAACTGTCCTTAAAATAAGCCGAAATCTTTCTGAAGAAATGAACTTTCCTAACAAAAGTTAGTCTCGTTTTCGAAAAAAAAAATCAGAAACCTTCCAAGAAATGTTGCATATGTTTAAAGTAATCGCTTTGTGCCAACCTGATTTATTAGGATAGCCTCTAAAGCATTTCAGGAACCCTGGATAAAGCTAATGCAGAGTTGCAAGCAAACATATGTGCCTGCACATCTTGCATAACTACAGTATCCGAAGACTGTTTTTCGCCCTCTTTTGGGGATCGGTCAATCCGGACGGACCATAATAGAGCTGAAAGTGAAGCACTTAAAAAAATAATTCTGATTATATTTTGAAACTCGTTGCTATAAATATTTTTCACAGCAGTAAGGAGTTCGCATTCATGCAACTTGTAGCAATTCAGGAAACGCTGAGATTCTTGAATTTTACAGGAAACTGGTCCAAATCTGTGAAATACTGGAATATGCCCGAATATAACCTGAGACTTCTTCTTCTGCAAGTGGCACTACAGCCCATTATGGGTCTTGGCCTGATCCACAATTTTGCTCCAGACCACCCTCTGACCGACCTTCTCCCTCCATCTACGGATCTTCATTGTTTCCAGGTTTGCAAGAACATCATCCAACCATCTCTTTCTAGGTCGTCCTCTTTTCCTGGTTCCCAAAGGTTTCCATTTCAGGATCTTTTTCAGTCTAAAATTATTTTCTTTTCGCTCAATGTGACCAAGCCATGAAAGATGGTGGACTTTCATAAAGCGAACTATATTTTTTCCTTTAAGGATAATCTCAATTTCAGTATTAGTTCTTACTCTCCACTGATCTCCCATCTTCATAAGACCACTGATTCTACGTATGACCTTTCGCTCAAAAATCTTTAGGTCTTCTTCATCGTTTTTATTCAGAGTCCAGGTTTCACTTCCATATGTCACAATCGGTCAGATGACTGCTTTATACAGTCTATATTTTAATGATTTCGACAGCAATTTGTTTTTCAGAAAGTAGCTGGATAAAAAATATGCCCGGTTTCCTTTTATGATTCTAGCCTGTATTTCTTCGGTGTTACCTCCAGAGTCTGAAAACCGTGCACTCTTTCGAAGTCATAATGATCAACAGAAAGTTTCTCTAACTGATCGTTTGTGGTTATGCCTCTTTCCATTAATAATATAACCTGAGACGTTTCGAAATTTTCTTACTGTGTTTTTTGCATCACACTGCATTCATTCGACCTGTTAGTAGTTTGTTATTTAACACTATTAAAATCATTTCTCATACACACTGTATTTTACACTTACTAATACTAAGTGCTGTGGGATAAAAAAGAAAATATTTAGGGGAACGCACCTATTTTCAAGGTTGGTGGTACTTGTTATGGGTGGCAGATTTTTGCTGGGTCAGAAAAGATGACACCTTTAATTTAAAACTCTGGCATTTGTTATTTTTAAAGTGATTTCAAATGAATATGCATTAACGTTTCATATGTTCAACTATTCTTGCATTAATAAACAAAATAATTCGGAAAACGGCATCCTCTCCCCACTACTACAGTACTTTAAATACGCCTGCAAAAACATTTAAATGGAATGAAAAGCACAAATCTTTTATTCAATGGGTAAATAGTGAATAAAATAGGAGTCAACTAATGATCAGAACCCTTTTGTAACAGCCTAATCAATAATTCAAATTTGAAACCTAAGTTGAATGCATCGTTAAAATTAAATAAGCAGTTGAAAATGTGATTAGCACACCTGGCTATAAATAGTTATGACACTAAATGCAACGCATAACTATTATTGAGGTTCATGCTTTATCTCTAAAATATTTAAAACTCAGACTTTAAGCCATTGCAATTTACGTAGAAATCAAGATTAGATATTGAACAATTCTTATCACAACGATTTGAAGTCGCCATATCTGAACAATTTATTACGACAACTTTACTGAGATTGTACTGAGATATACAAACTTGTTAAATAGTAAAAAACGTTTTTGGTGGTTCAACGCGAATGCTGAAAGTCTATTCAATCTTACGGACAGCATTAAAATTTTTAAAATACATGCATTCCATTTAGGGTATCTTTGATCACTGTGTGTTAACTGTGGATCACACTTGGATTTTTTCCCGAAGCTTTGACACTATGTTAAACCGGTAAAGGTTCAATAATGCAGTTTGTTGTGGCTATTGAGTACTTGAAGAGGATGTTGTAAAATACTTTGATAAAACTATGATTTAATATATTATGAACGCACTTATTTGTATTTGATTAGAGGTTTTTTTTAACTAATCTTTTAAACATATTTACCCCAACAGCGAAACAACAAAATTCCTGATACATATTTGCTCCAAAGGCTGGGGCTGTTGTATACTTCAGAGATTTTTGTAAAAAACTTTGATGAAAACTATGACATAAATATAAGTAAATAAAGACTCCGTTGCAAAAAACATAAGCTCCCAGGACAAAACGAGCTATCTTTATGAAACGTAACATGGATGTGGTTTTTAAGGACATGAGTGAATGATTACAAATTCAAAACAAAAGATTGTATTATTATTAAGAAGTCATGACACGACAAATTTTACAAAACGGAATTAATATAGCCTCCTCTGGCAGCTATGCAAGCCAAAACACGGCGTGGTTTGGAATAAGGTACGCTGTAAAAACGATTCAGAAAGGGCCCTGGAAATTAATGGGCAGCTGTTGTGCCGAATTTCTGCCCGTAACATATCTTGCAAGAATCAAGCACGTTTTCCGCTAAAAATCAGTAACCTTCTTGAAATAAGCCTTGAATCTTTCTGAAGACTATGGAGATCTCTTCGCTTAAAACCAGTCTAGAGCATCCAAGGGGTGTTCGGTAGATTAATACAATTGATTAAAATCTTCCAGAGTTACCAAGAAAGCTCCAGAAGCTCCAATGCAACTATGGCCAAGGGCGAATTGTAGGTAAGAACCAAGCAGCACTCTTGCCTGCAATTCATGTCTTGCAAAGCTGCAGCTATCCAGAGATTTATTCGCTCTCACTTGGAGCTTAGTCAACCTAGATAGGCCGTAATTGTACTCAACACGATACACTTAAAAATACTATTAATGTTTGAACTGTTAACTAAAAATATTTTTCACAGCAGTGAAAATTTTGCACTCGTGTAACTTGAAACAGTTTAAGAAACATCTTTGCAAAGATACTTGATTTTACGGGGAAATAAGAGGAAACCCGTAAAATTCCGCTATGTTTCACGGAAATAATCAGTAATGTCTCGGAATTTTTTTACTGTGTAGATCACCTATCACATGCCGTAGGTCACAGAGGACATGCGTAATCTTTGAAGTTGGGCAACTACAATAATTAACTAGTATTCAGCGATTGCTCCAAACGAGATGTACCGGCAAGTGGTCTGGTGATCTAAAAGACCAGTTTATAAGCTTAATATTATTCTTAGGAGAATCGCGCAATATGTGGACTATTGTTGTCTTGCGGATAAATGACATTTCAGTGACTTGATAGCATAGGCAGTACAACCGCCGTCGAAATATCTTTCACGTAATTGCAGTCATGCAGTCTCGAATGATAGCTAGAGGCCTTCGAGTGATCCAATACATCGTTCCCCTAGTTTCACACCTGACCCCCGTATACTATCCGATAACAAATGCCAGATCAGAACACTGGCCTGACCACCTCCACATGTGCGTGACTAGGTCATGAGCGCTGAAATTGAGTCGGGATATATCGTTGAGGATTGCGCGTCTCTTTTCATCCTCAATACATCCTGCCAATTGAAGCGAAAATCAAATCAGCGTTTCGTATGATGTGGGGTCTGTGGTAGGCGTCATAGTGGACGCCGGCTCATGATATCAGCGTCTTTCGGTCGTTTCGGAAGAACGAAAAGAAATTGGTTAAAATGGTTTTCGTGAAAGTACCAGATACCTGGAAAATGTTAAATAGCACCGAATCGATGTTAGCGACATTGTTGTTACGGAAGTAACCGCTCTTTTAACTGCACGATCCTTTGTGCTCGTTTGTGTTCCTGGGATGCCCTGGTGGATCTTCTCTAAAACCTACTGCAACCTCTTTTTAAAGTTCAACGACAGTCATATTGCCACCGGTTACCTCTAAAAGGTCGTCCTTGTCACGATAACGTAGCGACAGGATATTTGAGAAAACTACTACTTTTGTTTTAAATCACACCCCAACCTACTACCCCTACTTTTGTTTTAAATCACATAACATCAAAACCGTGTGAGATTAAAAGGGTCTGAGAATGTTTGGGAACAGTTTTCCCCACTCGTCTCATTTGCAACTCATCAGTTAAAATGCTTTGACTTGAACCGTATGAGATGTTAAGATGTTCCGATGTCACAAGTAGTCATTCGTCTGTTTGAACGAATCATTGTTTCCACTTTTTGCACTTTTCTTCCGTTTTTCTATTTACTGGACGTCCCACACACTGCTTGTCTTCAACAGTCTCATTTCAGTTTTAAATTGGTCATACCACTTGTACACAGTCGTCAGGATTACCACGTTATCGCCGTACACCAATTTTAATCATTTCTGAGCTTCGATGACATTATTTTGCAAAATTTAATGTTGATGCTTTGTTCGAAATCCATGTTGCGCGACACATACGATAAGCACTAACTCACTATAGCGGATCTGACAGCTAACTGACAAGTTCGAAGGTGTTACAACGTGTCCCTGCCTGTCTCAGTTGATCACGCTACTGGGCAAATTACAGCATATGGATATTGCGTCAGCAGCTTCTGCTATAAAAATTCATTCACAGTACGTTTTGATCACACCTCGTATATATATATATATATATATATATATATATATATATATATATATATATATATATATATATATATATATATATATATATATATATATATATATATATATATATATATATATATATATATATATATATATATATATATATTTACACATACACATACACACACACTAAAAAAATTCCGAAACGTTACTGATTATTTCGGTGTAACGTTTCGGGATTTCAATAGTTTTTATCCACTTCTTGTAAAAATCAAGTATCCCTGTCGAAAAGTTTCTTGAATTGCTACAAGTTGCAAGCATGCAAACTTCTCACTGTTGCGAAAAATAGTTTTAACTCCTAGTTTAAAAGTTGACTGAGCGTATTTATTAAGTATATCGGCTTCAGTTCGTTTACGGCCCATCCAAACTAATTAAGATTTTCAAGGGAGCAAATAAGTCCATGGACTGTGTAACTTTGCAAGAATTGCAGGAGAATAAAATTCTTGATACTTTCTTGCAATTTTGTCGTAGCTTTGGCCATGTTTGCATTACTGGTTTTGGAACTTTCTTGGTATATCAGGAAGGTGACAAGCTATTATGATATATTTACTGAATTTACTCTAAAGTTAGAGACTCGACTGGCTTTAAACGGGAAGATTTCCGAATGTTTCAGGAGGCTTTCAGGATAATTTCGGGAAGGTTACTGAATTTTAGCGGAAAACATTCCTGGCTTTTTCAAGATATGTTACTGGCAGAAATTGAGCACATTAGCTGCCCATTATTTTCCAGGAACGTTTCTAAATCTTTTTTACAGTTTAGGTATACATTGGCGTCACTTCGAGGAGGCGGGGGGGGGGGGCGTTCCGCCCCGGGTGTCACTTATCTAGAGGATGACAACTTAAGTGGAGTTGCAAGTTTTTGAAAATTATGAAGTAAAAATGCATTTTAATGCTCTACAAATTTGAAAAATTTCCGGGGGGGGGGGTTAAACTTTTGATGGTTTTCTGTAGATTAACCGACTTAAAATTTAGTTATAACACAAATGTAGTTGTGTCTAAATAGCATGAATTTCACGTTCTTATCGTAACATATTTTTTTTCTTTTGTGTCTGTAGAGGGGGAGGGGTTAAGCAACAAATCACCGCCCGGGTGTCTCCCATGCTACACTGTAAAAAAATTCCGAGACGTTACTGACTATTTCCGTGTAACATTTCGGGATTTCCATAATTTTTATCCACTTCCTGGAAATATCAAGTATCATTGTCAAACAGTTTCCTGAATTGCTACAAGTTGTTCGAATGCAGACTTTTCTCTGTTGTAAAAAATATTTTTAGCTCCCAGTTTAAAGAATCACTGAGAGCATTTATAAGGTGTACCGGTTTAAAATCGATTGCGGCTCGTCCATGCTGTCTAAACTCCCAAAGGGAGCGAATAAGCATGGACTAATTAGCTTTGCAAGAATTGCAATCAGGTGAGACCGAGATGCTTAATATTTATATGCAATTCTGGCTTAGCTTTGGCCATGTTTGCAATACTGTTCTTGGAACTGTCTTGATAAATCAGGAAGGTTCTAAGCTTTTATATTAAACTTACCTAAGGTTACTCTGAAGTTCCAGTGCACGGCTGGTTTTAAACGGGAAGATTTCTGAAATTTTCAGGAAAGTTACTGAGTTTTAACGGAAAACGTTACTGTGTTTTGCAATATATGTTACTGGCATAGATTGGGCACATCAGCTGCCTATTATTTTCCAGGAATGTTTCTGAATCGTTTTTATAGTGTAGGTACGCCACTGATATATATACTGTGAATAATTTATATTTATTTATTTTAATACTGTGAATAAAATCAATAGAAACAGCCTTACGTAAGAAAATAAGTAAGTACTAATTTTTGGTAAACGAATAGCCTCTAGAAACAGAAAAAGTCTGAGAATGACACGCAGTTACCTCATTTTAGCTTATTCTTTATTTTTATCCATTCACTGTAAAAACGATTCAGAAACGTTCCTGGAAAATAATAGGCAGCTGATGCGCCCAATTTCTTCCAGTAACTTATCTTGGAAAAACCTGGAACGTTTTCTGCTAAAAGTCAGTAACCTTTCTGAAAAATTAACCTTTAAACTTTCTGAAGAAGTGCGAAATCTCCCCTGTTATATCCAGTCATGTGCCTAAATCCTTTAAGATAAATTATGCGGGTTTAGCGTTATTGCTTAGAACCTTCCTGATTTACCAAGAAGGCTCCATAAAAATCAGAGCGACCACGGTCAAAGCTATGCAAGAGGGAACCAAGCATGCATCTCGCCTGCATTGCAAAATTGTAGCTATCCTCTGACTTTTTCGTTCTCATTGGGAGCTTATTCAATCTGGACAAACCGTAAGCAACCTTAGGCCGATACACTTAATAAACACGTTCATTCAATCTTTAAACTGGTTGCTAAAAATATTTTCCACAACAGTGAAAAGTCTGCCCGCGTGCAACTTGTAGCGATTCAGGAAACTTTTTTGTGAAGATACTTGTTTTTACGGGGAAATAGGTGAAAACGTGTAAAATCCCGAGACATTCCACGGAAATAACCAGTAACGCTTCTGAATTTTCTTACAGTGTTAGGATTTTTAATTAGATTGAATCACAAGAGTCAAAAGTATTACTGTTTTATGTTTTTACTTTAATTACGATGTAGTGTTTAGGAGAATGAAATACAATGTAAGAGTTCTACGTTGGGGGCAACAAAATTTAATAAAATTTCACAAAAAAAAAAAAAAACTCGTAATTTATTAGAAATGATACAATTTTCTCATTATCATTTGCGTACACAAAAACGTATCAGGAAAAAAATATTACCATTTTTAATACTTAATAAATTACGCCATATGTGAGTATATATGAATAATTAAATTAAATCAAGTTAATGGGTTGTAAACAAGTTGTGACGCAAAACATTTCTAAACCAACTTGTTTTTAACAAATGTCGAATTCTACGTAACACCCTAATTTAAGCATTTTTAAAATCTTATAAATATTTTTCCAAATGCGCAGTATTCGTTGATGCAAAAATAATTACTTTGTTTCGAAATAATTCGTTTTTACGAGTCTAATCCTATTTAGGAAAAAACAAAAGCGGCCGGACATTTTCTCTAAGGATGTGTCTCTCTTTTGCTGCACAATCGGAGCAAAATTTCCTCCCTAATTAAATTAGCAAATTTTTTCTCCCCACTTATAAGTAATTCTTCTTTTTATTTTTAGTGAAATCTTTTCAAAAATTATTTTTATATGGAAACATATCTTGTTATTTTAATGCCTTTATGATACAGTAAAAGCAAATTTTCGTCATATACGTTGAATTTGCTGAAAACAAAAAAATTAAAAAATGTACTCACACTGAAATTAATTATCAAGCTTAAGAACACCCGTTTGACTTTTTTAGAATGCAAGTTGCACATCAAACAACTTCTATTTTGTATCTTGATGCCACTGAGAGTTTTTAAAGTCGGACATTAGGTTAAATCTTTTTCAATAAAAGAAACAGACCTAAAAAATGTATCAATACTTAAAACATCATTACTTAAATATTCTGCAGGGCATTCGATTCTCCGACAAAAAGAAAGAAATAGAAAAAAATTTAAAACATTAAAAATTAATTTGAATTTTGACATCTGGAATTCAAATTATGTTTTTTCGCAATCACGAGTGTGTGTGTATGTAGGCGTGTGTGTTTGTGCCTATGTGCAGGCATGAGTGTGTTTATGTGTGTGTATGTGTATGTGTGTGTTGGTGTGTGTGTAGGAGTGTGTGTATGTGTGTGTAAGTGTGTGTAGGTGTGTGTATGTATGCATGTTTGTGTGTAGGGTATGGACGCAACCTGGAGACTGTTTTCTCTAGAGGAGCAGCATCGTGAGACCGTTCGACGGTGGTGCTGCAGAGGGAGGCGGGGGAAAATAAAAACATAGGAATTCAAAACAGTCAAGTGAGAACAATAAGCAATGTGATTGCTCAATAAAACTTTCCACTCGTGCTTGTCTTAATATGAAAAAAAGGAATTTTTCAAATTGCTTTAAAAAGTCCTGCTAGTAAAAAACCAGAATAAAAAATAATTTGAGCTTTGTGACTTCTGCCCTTTCTTTTTGGGTTCGTGTGAACAATTAGACTAGAAACCAGACCCCTGGTTACAAACCTTATCTACCAGCGCCTCCCATCAAAAGGTTAGCTGATAACAATCGCCCCCTCCTCCCTTTTCTTAATTGAAAAAAAACATAACTTGATGCTGGTAAGATTGGAAAAATATAAGGGCGTAATTTAATTAAAATGTACAATAATGCAATTTTAAGTAATAAATATCCAACTAAAAACATAAACTGACAAAAAAAAGGTACATTTTTTCCGTTTTTTTTTTTTTTTTTTTTTTTTTTTTTTTTTAAACCCCTAAGAGCATCTGAGAGGTATTTATACATAACTAAGATCATTGAAGTACTTTTTTAAAAAACGTAAGCACAATGCACATTTTTAAGAATTTTCTTTCTTTTTTTTAAAGTAGAGTTTGGGAAATTAAAAACACCGGCAGTTAAATTTGACAAAGAAAAAAAAATAAATAAATAAAATACAAATCTGAACATTCATAAACTTGGATGTGAATGGGGAAAGAATTCCATTTGGTTCAACCGAGGTATAATTAGGAGGAAACTGATCTACAATTTGTTTCTTTTTGACTTGTAATTTCTTGTCTGAACTCTTAACAATTGGTTTCGTATACGTTTCCTATTTTGACATTCGTTGGCTTTCTATTACTATTATTTCGTCTTTTAAACACTCGTCTCCCCCCCCCCTATCACCCCTAAAGAACTAATCGTTCCTTGTGAAGACAAATCACTCCTTCATGGGACATCTCCCCCCAAGTTGGGATCTTCTGAGTTAGACAATCTTTTTTATCGCTCATAAAATAATCATAACAGAACAACCTAACTGTCGCTAACAAATTCATACTGTATCAGTTATTACTAAATTCAATAGAAATAACTGTTTTGTATTTTTTTTCTCGAAGAAAGAAAGAAAAAATGCAAGCCGATTTTAAATATGACGTCAAAAGAAAACACTCATCTAAGTTTTAAAAAAAAAGGAAGGAAAGATTGTTTTTTTTTTCGTTTGACGTAAAAGAAAACCCTATTATGAAAACTCTCCGAAACCTGTAGGGCAATTAAGCCATTTGAGAACGAGTGTTCTTTTTCAAAAACTGAAATCAATCCTACCCTCTCAGAACTTAATTAGCATCGATTTGAAGAGGAACTACTTAGCAATAACAAAAGAATTACTTTAGACATTCCTGCATTCTGTCATCTGTTCTTTTATTCAGAACTATTTATTAAATTATTCAGCTTAACATTACTAATGGAATGTATACTTTGACTAATATAGTAATTATGTGAGTTAATTAGAATGTTTTAAAAAAATATCGTTTTAATAACGTTAATTCGATATAATTGCAAGAACATTGTATTTTTTTTAAACCAGCCATCTCGACCAAAAAACTGAATAACTTCTTCCGAAACTTTCGAGTTTTTTTAACGAAAGGAAGATGAAGAGGGTACTAATCCTTGTCAATCAGTTTCATAATCTTTAAATACTATTTCCGTGTGAAGATTCCATTTTCAATTTCAATTAAATTTTCAAATAACTATAGGTACTTTTCCGTTAGCCGGGCGCAAGCGATTATTCGCCAAATGATTGCGCCTAATGCCAAGTGATAATTCGCCAAATGATTCGCCAAGCGAATGCGCCCAACAAGAGTTGTAAGAAAATTGGCGGATTTCTACATCATTTTGACGAATAATCGCTTGACGTTGGGTGTAATCATTTGGCGATTTTCGCTTGTGCCTGGCTAACGGAAAAGTACCTAATTATATTTTCTTAGTTAAAGGTATCACTGTAAATGTTTTTGAACACGTACACTTATTCCCCTCCCCCTTTGAGCACACACTTGGAAGCACACTTTTTGGATCAGTTTTCAAAACGCATTTGAGCACCCTTTTCAGAACACTCTTCAAACACTTTTGGAAAGCATTTTAGAACATATTTTTTTTTTTAAATTCTGACCCGTATCCCCTTCTTTTCGAAAACATTGTATCACACTTTTTACTGAACTTATAGTAACTCCTTCAGTTATACCAACATTATTGGCTGTTAACTTTCCAGACGCCTGGTAAGGGGCAGTCTACGACTTTGGAAGGCTTTACTTTTCGACGACATTTGCTACACCAGCCGATAGCTGACGCGTATCCCCTTCTTTTTGAAAACATTGTAGCACATTTTTACTGAACTTAGAGTAACTCCTTCAGTCATACCAACATTATTGGCTGTTAACTTTCCTACCGCCTGGTAATGGGCAATCTCGACCTTGGAAGGCCTTACTTTTCGACGACATTTGCTACAACAGCCGATAGCGAATAATTGTATCAAAATTTTACACTATTGAAAAATTCTAACTGATTGAAGAAAGCTGTGGAGGTTATATTTGTACTAAAAAAGCGGTGATTTCAAAATTGTACCGAAATGTGTTCTCAAATGTTTCCCCAATCTATTCCGAAATGTGTTAACAAGTTTAAATTTAAATCATATCCTAAGCGGGACATAATCAGAACACGTATCAGTACACTTTCTTTTTAACGAAAGACATTAGGAGCACATTTTAGTGCACATTCAGGCAACTGGAACACTTATCCTAAATTGGAGTTTTCCAATGTGTTCCGAAAATTTGCAGTAAGGAGATCACTTAAATCAAATTGCAAAAATCACGTTTCACAGCTGAAATTTTCAGTGATAGTCCCAAAATTATAAAGCTTTAGTTTCTCTTTTACGTCTATTTACTTATTGTACACGTCTGTAAAGATCTTTCAATGTTTTTACAGTATCCTGAAATATATAATTTTTGCTTTGAACAGTAAATGTTGGACCGGCTAATATCTGTGCCTGGAAGATTTTCAATACAATTATTTTATGCAGCCGAGTGAGAAATGCTATTAATTACAGAGATTAAATAATCAGCGTTTAGTATAACAAAAATTTTTATGCACATTAGATTTTCATGCTTTAATTTAAAACTGAACAATAATTGATTACTGTGCTGTCACTTAAAGGACAAAATGAATCTTTTATTTTTATTTCATTGGGTTTTTATTGTATCTAGAGAAAATATTTGCTGGAACTTACATCTTTGGTAATCTGGCTAACTTCTCCTTCGCTGTATAAAAAATCCGAAACGTTACTGGCTATTTCCGTGTAACGTTTCGGTATTTCATAGGTTTTTACCTATTTCTCCGTAAAATCAGCTCGCAGTGGGTGCGAATATGCCATTGGATAGCAGCAGCTTTGCAAGTCAGGGATTGCAGGTACGGATATGCTTGGTTCTTACTTGCAATTCTCGCATAGCTTTGGCCGTGGTTGGTCAATCAGAAGGTTCTAATCAGGCACATTAAACCTACTTAATTTTTTTAGAAAGTTTTCGAGACATGGCTGGCTTTAACAGGGGAGTTTTCACAATTCCTCAGAAAGTTTCAAGGTTAATTTCAGAAAGGTGACTTACTTTCAGCGGAAAACGTTCCTGGTTTTTGCAAGATATGTTACTGGCAGAAATTGGGCACATTAGCTGCCTATTATTTTCCAAAAACATTTCTGAATCGTTTTTACAGTTTTTATAACATCATCAGCTCCAAATTTCACGTTGCACGTGTTGTAACACATGACTTTCTCAACTTCAGGACTGCCACTAGCTAAAAAGTTTTTAGTAACGTGTGCCCTTACTGCTAGGCTTAGCACATGGTTCTCTTGACCACAACTAATAAACAGGGTCTCCGAAACGTCCTTGACACATCTCAAAAATTCATAGAAAAGCTACAAACTGTTGAATAAATATGCTGCATATTCATATATGCAGCTATAATATAAATATGCAGTGCATATATGCAGTCCTTTAATACTTCACAAGCTCAGGAATTGTTTATGGCATCGTAAAAACAGAAAAAAAATGTGCTTGAAGGTAGCCGTCACAGTAGGAAAAGCAAAGGTAGTGTGAGGTCATCACCAGAGTTTAATGGGTGCAACTTTTGCTGTTTGAACCACATCTAAACGGTACTCAAGTTATCCCATGTCTGGAAAAATATTACACAGTTTCATGATTTTTTTTTTTTTTTTTTTTTTTTTTTTTTTTTTTTTTTTTTGTTCATTTCTGTCAAGTTGTCTAGGAACGAATAACCCAAAGAGCATAAATTGTATTGCAATTCACGCTGGCTGTTACGGTTACCTTCGAACGCATTTTTTTTCCTTTTTTTCAATTAGTTTTCTTTTTTTTTACTTATTTTTTATGAAGTCATAAAAACGTTGCACTGTAAAAAAATTCCGAAACGTTACTGAGTATTTCCGTGCAACGTTTCGAGATTTCAATGGTTTTTATCTACTTCCTGGAAAAATTAAGTATCATTGTCAAAAAGTGTCTTGAATTGCTTGTTTCTTGAGTGCACGAATGTAGACTTCTCACTGTTGTGAAAAATATTTTAGCTCCCAGTTTAAAGATAAACTGAGCGTATTTATAAAGTGTATCGGCTTTAGCTCAATTACGGCCCTTCCGGACTGTTAAAGCTCCCAAAGGAAGCGAATAGGTCCTTGGACTAGGTGGCTTTGCAAGAATTGCTGGAAAGCAAAATTATTGATAACTTACTTGATAAATCAGGAAGGTGCTTAGATACTATGTGTTAAAACTACATAAGGTTACTCTAATGTTCCAGAGACACGACTGGCTTTAAAAGAGAGCATTTCTGAATTTTTCAGGAAAAGCCTAGGATAATTTTAGGAAGGTTACTGAATTTTAGCAGAAAACGTTCCTGGTTTTTGCCAGATATGTTACTGGTAGAAGTTGGGCACATCAGCTGCCCATTATTTTCCAGGAACGTTTCTGAATCGTTTTTACAGTGCGGTGAGCCTTTAAAGTATTATGGTTTGAACTGCACATTCATACGACCATTTGTTCCTTTTCTATGAATTTTTCACACGTATCAAAAACTTTTTCACCACCCTGTATATGTCCAACTGAAAAAGTGGTTCTCACATGCTTACACTGCCAACGTAATAATTTAAAAATAACTATCTTTACTTATTATAGGACAAGTTTTCAAATTTATAGCATTTGACTACATATCGAAAAACAAGCTGCGTTGCCCGGCTTTGCCCGGTCTACCTTGAATATAAAAATTGTGTCAAGTGACACATATTCAACGCTCGGGCTAAAATAAAAGAAAAAAGAAAAAAACGCATACAAAATTTCCCTTCCAAAGAATGACGACAGATATTAAAATACTTTTAAGAATTAAAATGAAAAAGATGGATTAAAAAGCGTAACCATGGAAACAAAATAAAATAATTTAAGAAATTTAAATGATAACGATCGAAAGAAACAATGGATTCAAAAAGCGTAACCGTGGAGACACAAAATAAAATGATTAACAACTTGAATAAAAATGAGATTTTTCGAACTTGACTTAAAACGGCTTGTATTTTTTTCCTTTAGAGATAGAAGCTTAGTTTTTCGACCATTGGTCAAGTCAGATCTGGAGTAAAATTGTCGCTCTATCAAATGGTGTCAAAAATAAAACTGTGGGACAATTCTTTCACTTTTCATTAATAGATTTAATGAAGAAAGAAGTGCCTAAATTTCAGATAAGCGTGAAAAAATTCGAGCGAAGAACGCAAATAACTCCCGCCGCAATTAAGTTAGAGCAATGAAACAAATTGCATAGAACGCGGAAAATTCTACCCTTTCTAACGATATGCAATATGAATATGTGCAAGTAATTTTTCACCCCCCCCCCCCCCATTCGGGAATTTATGTGAAAATTGAACCTAAAATGGAATAAAAAGGGAACTATCCATCGGATTTTTTTCTAACCGGTCTGCAAACCCTTCCGGTGCTGATAGAAAGCTACTGTGAAAATTTCAGCGAAATCGGCCGGGTAATTCTCGAGTTTTGCGCGTTCACACAAACAGACGCTTTTTGAAGATTTCATTTTATGCTAAGTAGAGATAAATTTCATACAAATACAACATATTTATATATTAACTATCAAGTACATATCAAACAACTTTAACTTGAAACAAAAATGCTAGCGTCAAATATTTTGAATGTTTTGTTTGTAAATCATGTGGGAAATGAAACCACGTTATCAAATCGAGGAAAAGAAGTTTTCCTAACATGTATTTCAAAAAAGTTTTTACTACTTTATGTTTAAAAAAACGAAAGAAAATAAGTTTTTAGTCATTTATTGCTTTTTTTTTCCTTTCTTTTGCAAACGAACGCACCTTTTTTGAACACGTTATTATATTGCATCTCTAAGGAGCAACTAAAGATCTTCTCACGCTTTACATAAGAAAAAAAATGTTCACCTAGCTTTGTTTACACAGCTGTTTATTATAAAATAAGAGCATGGCTGACAAAAAAAATATAACAAAAAAGTTATGTTGTTGCTATTATCATGTATTTTTGGGATGAAAATCTGAAAACAAGCGGTAGGTTTTCCTGGGTAAGTAATCATTGGAGAATTCATTAAAAAACAAATTCTAAAGAAAAATACTTTATGGTTATACACTGTAAAAAAATTCCGAAACGTTACTGGTTATTTTCGTGGAACGTTTCGTGATTTCAGAGGTTTTCACCTACTTTCCCCAAAAAATCAAGTATCTTCGCAAAAAAGTTTCCTGAATTCCTAAAAGATGCACAAATGCAGACCTTGCACTGGTGTGAAAAATATTTTTTGCTACCAGTTTAAATATTGACGGAGCGTGTTTATTAAGTGTATCGGCTTTTGATTGTTTATGGCCCGTCCGGATTGACTAAGCTTCCAATGGGAGCAAATAAGTCACTGGATAGCTACGGTTTTGCGAGGCAGGAATTGCAGGCGAGGAATATGCTTGGTTCTTGCTTGCACTTTTCGCGTAGCGTGGTTGCTCTAATACTTCTGGAGCTTTCTTGGTAAATCAGGAAGGTTCTAATCAAATATATTAAACCTATTTAATTTTTCTAGAAGGTTCACGACTGGCTTTAAGGGGGTCCGGGACACATTTTGAAAATTTTTTTATTATGTACTTTAGAGTTTTGAAATTTTTTGAACTGATTCATCATTTATTTAATAAGCAAAATCATAACATAAATATGAAAAAAAAAATTTTTTTTATTTAAATTTAATTAGTTTTTTTCAAAAAAATGGGGTTGCTTTAAATTGCTATAACTCAAAATATTGTTGGTCAATTTTCAATTTTTTTTCAAAAAAGTATGCACAAATATCTAAGCTTTAATTTTTATTCGGCGATTTTAAAAATATTGATTCAATAAGAAATAAAAAATATTTGAAGAAAAATTTCGAAAAATTCGAAGATACTTTTTTTTAAAAAAATCATAACTTTTGCAGTAAACGTTTTTTTTCAAATTCGCCGAATAAAAATTAAAGTAAATTGCTTGAAAAAGATATGCTCCAAGTTTCATTACTTTATCTCTATCGGTTCCTGACTTATAAGAGTTTGAATGCAAGAAATCGGGAAAAATTGCATCATGGAGAAAAACGCGTTTAAAGTTTTAAAGTTATGTACACATTCGTTAGATGCATGCAACAAAAATAACTATAACTTTCGTTCTATTTAAGGTGGAAACAAGATTCAAACGTCCTCTTAAGCAGAAAAAAACGGAGCAATTTTTCAAATTATAAAAAATTTTTTCAAAATTTGAGGATTTTTGTGTCCCGGACCCCCTTAATAAGGGAGATTTCTTAATATTTCAGAAATGTTACTGACTTTTATCAGAAAACGTTCCTGGTTTTTGTAAGATATGTTACTGACTGAAATTGGGCACATCAGCTGCCTATTATTTTCCAGGAACGTTTCTGAATCGTTTTTACAGTGTATTTTTGTTCTTATAAAAGCTTTTAATGCATCTTTACGAACTAAGTCACTTTTTTAAAGAATGCTTCACATCTCCTAGGGGACATGCACTGCAATTTATCTTGGTTTATTTTACCAATAACAAAAGCATATTATAGGAACAAATATATCACTTTAAAGTAAGCCGGGATATCACGCCTCACCTAAGTTTTTTTTTTTTTTTTTTTTTTTTTTAAATGCTATGTCATGAAAAATAAAAGATAATGCCTCCTAATTTTCCCAATGAAGGTGCAGATGCTACGCAAAACCTAATCAGTACTAACAGAGGTCAAATTTATTTTGACTCTGTAAAATGAATTTTTTATTGTCAGAAAAGGGAGTTGCAACGTTCGGGCTTATTACCTTAACAGTTAAGCAATTCGCCCCGTCGCCATCAAGTTAAATGCCCTGCTAGAAATAGTATCACAAAACGTATTATAATTAATGAAAATGATATTGACTAATTGAATTAATGATAATCATTATATGAGTTAAGCTACAAAGTGTTAAATAAACATTATAATAACGAAATTAGCTAAAAGCTTAACGTATTCATACATAATTTTGTGATACGATGCCTTTTGCAGTGTTTTTGCTTTTTAATCTTTCCCAAACTTGCATCTTTGATAATCTCCAGTTATTGTATAAGATTTATCACTTTTACCGTAACTTACATATTGTAAAAGTCGGCTCTGCTGCAGTTTTCGAATTTATTTTTCTTCCCTTCCATTATACTAATGTTAATAACTCTTTTTTCGTGAAGATTGCAGAGAAATCGATGTGTAACTTAAAAGACCAGATTTATTCAAAATTTATGTATTTAGGGGAAAAAAACGAACGTAACCATATACTTTGACAATCGCTTCTTAATAATTTTCTATCAAAATGTTGTAAATGAACTTAAATCTTTGACTCATTACAAATGATAACTTAGGTCAAACGATAAAATGTGCCACACTTTCCTTTAGATTTCTTTTTAAAAAGCGTAATTATTAGTAAGAATCAGCAGAAAATTACTCTGAATTATTCCAGCATTTTCTTTGTACACCACTGCCTCCGGAAAAAACGCCCACTAGGGCACTGTGCAGGTGTAATCAGTAAAAATAATAAATGGGTATTTAATCTGACGTGGAGAGTGACCCTAAATTACACTATGTATGTCATTATCTATTTAGATTTCAGTAATAATACTAATTTCGGCTTTTGTTAGAAATTTTGTTATTTTTGACAAAATTAAACCTACTTAAGTGCGATAAGAACTTAACCCTTGATCTTTCCACTGTTACATTATTTCCAAATTTTTCTTTTCGATCTTAATCATCTACTAGTTACTTTTTTTACATTTTGTCGACGCATTTATCTTTAAAAATATTTTTAGAAAGAAGTAGGTTCGCAAAATAAGCAGTTTTAACAAATTCTGAATTTTTTTTCTTACTCGGTGACAATGAGTTACATTTAAAGTGTTAAAGTATAACTCGAAAAGTTAGAATGTTGTAATACTAGAAACATCTACCATTGAAAAATGACTGATTACTGCATAAAACAGATGATAACTCAACCTACTTTTATAAACACACTGTGAAAAATACAATTAGTAAAAAAACTGTCTTTATAAACTATACCTACTTATAATTGTTTCTTTATCCTTAGGAAAAAAAGAAGAAAACCAAGTCTTTCTCGAACAATTTCATAATTAAATGATGAATTTTAAAAAAAATTAAAGCAGTGATTCATCATAATTTTATGTTGCAGGTGATTAATCAGTTTTCGTCTTTTCAATGTATAGTTTAAGCTTTAATAAATTATCCTTTTTATTAGTGTTATTAATTTTTGGGAAGACATCTTATGAAGATTTATTTAATGTGAGAACAATACAAATTAATCAAAGCATCTGACATTTATGAAGAATGCTTTTTATAACACACGTTTTCGTGATGACAGTACTCTCCTAACTTCTTACAACGAAAAAAAAAATGCTTTCAATTCGCATGTCATTTGCGTTTTACTTCATTTTTTATGTATAAACGTTAATAAACCGACATAAATAAAACATAGAATTTTAAAACCATTACTATTAAAAAGTTAATTTTTGAAAACACCAGTTTGAAGACTACTGCTTGCACTTTCCAGCTGTTTTCCTTAGTTGACTTAGTGAAATTATTTCATTTTTTTCTTGATTAAAAATATTTTTAAAATATGTATCAGATCTAATTGCTTTTTCTTCACGGAGTTTGAAATTTTTATCTGCGAACAAAAAGTATTCAAAATATATCGAGCAAGAAGAAACAAATTTTTCAGGAAGAGTGAAATTTTCGGAGAAATTTAAAAGCAAAATGGAATGCATTTATCTTAATAAAATTCCCTAAAAAGAAATCATTGTTGTTATTTTTCTCATCAGAAAAAAAATTAAATAAAAAGCATAAAACAGTAGTTTTTAGTTTATTACAGGCACTAGAATCGTAAATTCACATACCCATCAGGTGGCTATGACAACTAAAGATGATAATTGGATAAAAAGGAAAGGAGGAAACGTATTAAAAAATAGTAATATGTTGTGAGACTCTAAACGTAGCATTTTTTGTTAGTTGTCAAAATTGATTTACTGTCTGTTCTTTGGAAATTACCTTAAAACAACAATACTTTTATTAAATTTGACGTTTCAAAAGACATTACTATAAAATCTAGTTTATCTTATAAAAAACTAGCGCACACTCGTTTATTAGGTATTAAGTTTTAAATATGCCTGGATAAAGTATAACAAGTGGTGAACTTTAACAGGAATTTCGCTTAAATTAATCCGTTTTAATAGTAATGGCATGAAAATACTATTGAATATGACTGTTAAGATACTCGTGCAAAATTTTAGGGACCCATTTTAAAAATACAATATCTTAGTAAATGATGCACTGTAAAAAAAATCCTGAAACGTTACTGGTTATTTCCGTGGAACGTTTCGGGATTTCAAAGGTTTTCACCTATTTCCCGGTAAAATCAAGTATCTTCGCAGAAAAGTTTCGTAAATTGCTAAAAGATGCACAAATGCAGACTTTTCACTGGTGTGAAAAATATTTTTTGCTACCAGTTTAAAGATTAACTGAGAGTGTTTATTAAGTGTATCGGTTTGCGCACTGCCCGTCCGTAAAGACTAAGCTCCCAACGGGAGCAAATAAGTCGCTGGATAGCTGCAGCTTTGCGAGGCAGGATTTGCCGACAATGCTTGGCTCTTGTTTGCTCTAATGCTTCTGGAGCTTTCTTGGTAAATCAGGAAGGAAGGTTCTAATCAATTACATAAAACCTACTTCATTGTTCTAGAAGGTTCCCGACATATAACTTTCTTTAACAGGGCATATTTCCCAATATTTTAGAAAGGTTACTGACTTTTCTCTGAAAACGTTCCTGGTTTTTGCAAGATATGTTACTGGCTGAAATCGGGCATATCAGCTGCCTATTATTTTCCAGGAACGTTTCTGAATCATTTTTACAGTGTGAATAAATTATTTGATAAGGAAAATAAAGATTACTGAAATTTATTTCGTTTTACTTTGTTGATGCTTTGCAAAACTAGTAATCACCGTTAATTAATTCAATAGCGAATTAATGTATGATAGTATTTTCAGTTTGTTTCTTCTCACGTTTTTACTGACTGAATGCTATTTTATAGCATTAACTTTGTATTTGATTTCAAGGATGTATACGACAAAGAAAATCTATTGTATCATAGTTTAGGTCATGATTCCATTCGGTATTTATTATGATAATGCTACGACAAATTCTGGGCTTTTAAACAATTTTTTGGAGAAAAGTTTTTTTAGAACGGGACTGGAAAAAATCATTGCGATTGTAATTTTTAAACAAGGATATTTTAACTCTTTCTGTTGTCTCCAAAAGTTTAAGTTTTTATGTCAGCAACATTTTCTGTTTTTTTTTTTTTTTTTTTTCTTATGATTTTATCATTTCTCTTACATTTATTTCAGGGGTACTTTGCCAGATCGAACCCTAGACCATTATTCTATTTCTATCATTAGGTACAAAAAATAAGTTTTAATATTTTTTTTTCTTTCCAGTCCCTTCTCAGGCCGGGCTATACAAATGTGTTATCTCCCCCCCCCCCCAGTATGGGACCATGCATATTATTGACGTTAGACTCATGCACTACCTGATTTCAAATGCGAAATGTTTTGGTTGGCTGAAATTTAATTTATAGAATTAAAAGAACTTCGTTACTTTAACTATAACTGAATTTAGAAACTTGTCAACAGAAAACAGAATGAACTTGAAAACAGAATGGTGCCAACGTGTATACTGCTGGAGCATATCTATACATTTAAGCCACTCTAAACTAAACATCAAAAGATTCTTTAAAGTTAAAAATTATATTGCATCTTTTAAATTTTTCTTTTTCAATTCTTCAGAGTTCAGGAGAAATGTTTTTCGAGCAGTTTAAATTGGGGACATTCTTTTCTGCATTAGTTTCTAACTTCATTTGTTTTTAAGTTTATGAATTTGAAATGTTAACCGCAGTAATAGTTGCTGTTCGCAAAATGATGTTTCGGCAAGCCATATTACTCTAAATTTTCTTATAAAATTTGAGACAACAATTGTCTAACGACGAAGATCATCAACCTTTTGTCGGACTTTTGAATGACATTCGTCATTTATTCGTCTATATATGCTTGATTAATTAAACCATAATTGCATAAATGCTTTCAAAAAAAAAAAAAAAATGCAGCAATGATTTTTTTTTTCTTTTTTAATATCATCAATATTTTTTCATTTTTTTTTCATATTATGTGAAAAAACAATGAAGAAAAAAGAGAAAGAGAGAAATAAAATGCATGCTCGCAGTAAATTTTTTGCAGCTTTGTCTTCCGGGTCATTCCATTTTAAATCAACAAATTTTCAAAAAAGTTGTTGTATCACCATTTTTGATTTTGATGAAAATTTGCATGTGTATTCTTTTCATTTCCTAGATCTCAAAAAAATAAATTTTTTATTTTTAAAAAATTTACCCTTTCATATATAGGCCATTTTTGTTGTTGGCAACAGCAAAAATAGGGCATTTTGATACTTTGTCTTACACTGTTAAAAAAAAACTGAAAGTTCAGGTAGATTTCTGACTGATTTTAACAGAATATTTCCGTAATGCTTCAAAACGTATTTTTTCCTTACAACAACGGAAATATCACGAAAGGAAATAACGAAAACGGAATTTTTCCATTTCTAGGGTTGCCGCTGTGCTGTACTTTGTAAGTATTCTGATTAGCCTTCAAGTTATGATAAACATCACTTTTTGATAGTGCTTATTAAATCGCACTGTTACATTTTGTTAATTAAAAGCGTTTTTAGAATAACAACTCAGATGTCGTAGACAAAATAGATAACTTGCTATTTCATGTCTGGAGAGTAATATTCTCGTATGTCGAAATTGTTTTTACGCCTTTGGGCTTTGTACGTTGGAAAAATGTTTGCGCCATTTTCAGACAGGCAGATGTCTTTTGGTCGCCCTGGTGATTTGATGTGGTTTTTACTGAGTCAGTATTAGAATGTTATTTCGGTGTATTATTTTGCTCAATACTTCGAACAATTCTATTCGTTAGTCATATTGTGTGTTCTAGCGGTGAGAATAGTTTTAGGATCTCGTGTTATCCATTTCAAATAAAGGCTATTGGATTACTTGTATCCAGATGCAATGGAGATACTTAAATTTAGCACTGCTGGTCACATGTAAGTATTGTTGAATATCTTTGTACATGTTAATATACAAATGTATTTTTCTTGTTAATATGCATTTGATTGAATTCCGATGGTAGCTGATTTAGAATTTGTAGAACTATTATAAAGTTATTGTTTTTGCTCTAACGCATTGTATTCTTAAAAGTCATTAAAACGTTAGATGCCAACATTTCGTATCAACCGGAGATTATCGTGGTGTGCGAGCAAGACAGAAAAAATCACTCAGTTTTTTTTTTTTTTTTTTTGACAGAATGAAAGTAAACATTTTAAATCTCTAAATTAAAGTATTTCTTGCTGTTATATTTTTTGCGAAAAGGCATAGCTGATTGTTAATCTTTGAAAATACAATTACAATTTTGACAAGAATAAGTTTTCTTGACTACTTAGAAATCTGGAAACATTCATTACTCCTTTCGGGATTTCATTCATAATAATAAATATAAATTACTTAATTTATTTTATTAGGATCTTATCCAACAACTTATTTGAGATTATTGCAAGTTTCTTGTAAAAACATTTCGGATAAAACGAACTTATTGATATGTTTAGCCTATAATATATATAATGATTATGCAGTAAAAATCTATGTTGCTATTCCAATGAGTGAAAAATGCGGAAATCCCCGGGGGGGGGGTACACATCCTCTGAGCCAAAAATTCTTCACGTGTATGTCAATGATTCTGTTTTTAAACAAAGTAAATTGGTATGCGGTACTCTCCATCAGGTATATTATTCCATGATAAAGTCAACCGGTTTTTAATGGTATTTTATTTGACTCATTCTGCAAATAAAAATATTCTATTTTTCATGTATGCTTTTCCATGCCACGCCAGAATATGTACGAGGGGATGTCGAAGGAAATATCGAACAGTATCAGCATCAAAAATTGGTGTTATATTCAAACCCACTAATTTTCTTGTTGGTAATTTTCGATTATTTTTATTCATCTGAAGGTGTTGAAAATTTCGTGATAGATGCTTGAAAAAGAGCTGTATGGTATGTAAGTTATCAAGCAAAATTTTCACTTATAATATATTTGAGTTATTAAACACAAATTAAAAAAATAATAGTTTTTGAATGGTTAACTATTTTTCTATTATATGTCATTTAAAAGATAGGATAGAAAAGCGAGAATGAAATTTCAGTAAAATATGTGAAAATGAGAAACGAAAAAATAGCGCAACGAATAATCAAGATCCGAAAGTTCTGTAAAGACAAAGAAAATTTTAAAACGGAAAAATATGTGAACGGAAAATTTAAAAACGGAAAAATAGATCAATGGAAAAGAGAGAAATGGAATTTTCGATAAATAGCGGGAAATTTATAAACAGAAGAACATAACTAAACGGAGAAATGAGAAATGAAACTTCTGTTAAGTCACGGAAAATAATTTAACGGAAACGTAATATTTACGGCAACTTTGCTGCCGGTACTTTATCCGTTATTTTCAGGAAATTTTTTTAACAGTATATGGACAATAACTTTTTTCTATCAAAGCTTTTGAGCTCAAACATAGCTCATTGGAAAGCTAAGAAGAAGATCTTTTCATACATGATATCAAAAAATTTCAGATTAAAAAAAAAACATTTTTTTCAAGGTCAAAGTTGGCGATGAAAAACTTTTTTTTACCACTTTTGAGAATTAAAAAACCCATGAAAGGTTTAGAATAACCAGTCCTATTTTTCATCTTTTATTTATATGCATGGTTACTTATTGTATAAAAAAAATTGGCTTGTTACTTTATGAGATATGCTCCCCCAAAGTTGCAAATTTTCAAAAAAATCCAGTTTTCAACGCTAAAAAAAATGCATGTGGGGGACTAGATAAAAAAAAATTTTATTTGTGGCATTTTAAGTACTTTTTACCAGCTTTCTAACAAAATAAAAGTTGCTTTGTTATTCAAAGGTTTTTGGCAGATTAATAAGGGTCTGAATTTTCAAATAATTGCGCTAAAACAACGCAGTTTTTTTTTTTTTTTTTTCACTTTTTAATGTTAGTTTTTTTACTGAAATGTAATTATATACCTTATTCTTTGCTTTAAATGGTTAAAAAACACTAAGAAGAGTTATGACGCATTGTATTTGAACTTTAAAAAGACAATTTAACATTTTTAACAGTTAGGGACATAAATCTTTCAATGCTATTTTCTTCAGTATTTTCTCTCACGGAGAAGAGTTGATAAATGTTCACTCATCACAGGTGTGATATAGTGACCTCTTCTTTGTGCAGACCATAGTTGTGATGCAATCAAGATTTTTAAAATGTCTTGCAGCTGAACCCAAGTTTGGTCATTATCACTTGATTTTTTAAATGATGTTCCAGGCCCTTTAAGATGAAAAAGTGAATCCTGTATTCTTCTTCTACATTGAATACTTTTACTTCCAACACTTCTCCTAGCCACCAGTCACTATCATACACACAGCAAACTTAATCTGATAATTTCTTTCGGATTCTTGCTTTTTGTTCAGCAGGTTCGTCTTTCATGACCTGAAAAATTGTAAAATCTGAAGGAACATACGCACGTCTGGCATGAATGAAATGTCTGTTGATAGGGATGTAGCTGTGAAAAGACAGAATTTGGGGGTAATGGCAATGATGCTTTATATCTTTTTTCAAGATCCTTTGCTACTGTCGTAACATCATTACAGGAAACAAGAAAAATGTTAAACCATTAATATGTTTGCTGCAATAATCATGTACATCTAATGGATTTAAGATTTGATTATTAATTGGGCGCTGTAAACTAGCCTTTCGAACTAGCCTCTTTACTGTTCCACCAATTTACATCGCATGGGCCTTTCCCATGGGACGTAGCAAAAAAATGCCACTACGCTTTTATACCAAAGTCCTCTTCATGGTGGCTGAGGTTAATGAAGTTCTTTCTGATCTTATATTTTGCAGTAGACCTATCTGAAAAGTAGGTTAATTTTGAAACTGAAGGTTGGTTCGCCTTAATTTTTTAAACAAGGATCTTTGCGGTAATGTTGTGATCCAGGTAATCACTTACAAAGCAAAAACTTTCAGCTTGAACATTTCTATTTTTTTGCCAGTATACAACAATAGGATGAAGTGTGCATTGAACACCTGACCAGTGATAGGTCTGCATCGCGTCTTGGAAAACACAAGAAAAATTTTCTTAGAAGTCTCCAAGTACCAAAAGCTCTACCTTGTCCAAAAGGGCCCATATGAGAGGCGGGGGAGGGGCAAGTAGGGGATCAACCCCCCCCCTAGAAATTAGAACTTCCTTGCTTTTAGTACTTTGTTCTTTGCAAAAATGTAAAAACATTTCTTCTTTTGCCATTAACAAATAAGTTATTTTTAAAAATGTTAAATTTTATAAACTCTAATCGGTACTGAAATCGGTTTCTACAGGAAAAATATCCTGCTAAACCATGAGGAAAATATCTGAGCCCCCACCTCCTTGAAATTTTGCCTATAGGCGCCCATGCCCTTATCCAGAGCGTCTTTTTTTATTTTAAAAACTCTGCTTGCTTACTGGCAATGAAATTGTGGCTCTTCAGGTGCTCCAAGTTTTTCACAACACTTAACCAAAATTCTTGCATGGGGAGGACATATTTCAATAAAATACTAAGATTAAAAAGTGAAAAAAAATTGCGTTGTTTCAGTGCAATTATTTGAAAATTCAGACCCTTATATTTACCAAACACCTTTGAATAACACAGCAACTTTTATTTTGTTAGAAAACTGGTAAAAAGTGCTTAAAATACCACAAATAAAAAAAAAATATCTTGCCCCCACATGCATTTTTTTAGCGTTAAAAACAGGATTTTTTTTTAAATTTGCAACTTTGGGGGAACATATCTCATAAAGGGGGCGCAGTAACAAGCCAATTTTTTTATACAATAAGTAACCATGCATATAAATATATGATGAAAAATAGGGCTGGTTATTCTAAACCTTTCATGGGTTTTTTAATTCTCAAAAGTGGTAAAAAATAGTTTTTCATCGCTAACTTTGACCTTGAAAAAATGTTTTTTTTTTTTAATCTGAAATTTATTGATATCATGTATGAAAAGATCTTTTTCTTAGCTTTTCAATGAGCTATGTTTGAGCTCAAAAGCTTTGATAGAAAAAAAACTATTGTCCATAATACAAAGCTTCAAAATGCCCTATTTTTGCTGTTGCCAACAACAAAAATGGCCTATATATCAAAGGGTAAATTTTTTAAAAATAAAAAATTTATATTTTTGAGGTCTAGAAAATAAAAGGAATGCACATGCAATTTTTCATCAAGATCAAAAATGGTGATGTACACCCCATTTGTTGATTTAAAATGGAATGACCCTTCAATGAAAATGATAGTTTTACGTGTCACAAATTATAAGGTTTTTTTTTTTAATTAAAAAAAAATGAAAATGATAGTTTTACGTGTCACAAATTATAAGGTTTAACACTAATGCCCTGCCATGTAATAATATATCAGGGAATAATCTTTACCTTTCATTGTCAGAGAAAATGATAATCACACATGCTTCGGCTATGATGAGCCTACTTATATATTACTCGTATCTTAAAGGATAGAGATATATCTGGCCAATATTACAATGATATTACATTAATGTACAGATGCGGGAATCTCGATTCGCTTTTCTGTAAAATGGGCAATTTATAATAAGCGCTTAAGGTATTATCGCTACTTCTCTTGAAGATGATGCCGATTTTTTTTTTTTTTTTTTTTTTTTTTTTTTTTAAGGATTTTTAAGAAAAGACAGATTTTTTTATGTATTTGTTAATTCAGTAAGATTTTAGAGAAATAAAACAAATGATTTTAAAAATAATATTAAATAATTGTTATAGCCTTGATCCACATCTGATCAGTCAGGCAGTTTCAAATATACAGAGCTGAATATATTGATTTGTCTTTTATTTGTTTTCTTATATTTGGGTATATGAGGCAGTGAGAGCAAAGGGATGTAATTGCCAAAATGAAAAAATTGGAGTTGCCGGTACAAATGGTAGGTAGTTTCAATGAAGTCTACCAAGGATGTTTATCTTAAAGCGCGTTTTACTCAACACTTGAAACTGTCCACCTACATCCCTACACTGTAAAAACGATTCAGAAACATTTCTGGAAAATAATAGGCAGCTGATGTGCCCAATTTCTGCCAGTAACATATCTCGCAAAAACCAGGATCGTTTTCCGCTAAAATTCAGTAACCTTCCTGAAAAATAGAGAAATCTTCTCGTTTAAAGTCAGTCGTGTCTCTGGAACATCAGAGTAATCTCAGGAAGATATAACACAATAGCTCGGGACCTTCCTGGTTTATCAAGACTGTTCCAAAGGCAGTATTGCCATATCAAGCATCTCACTTGATTGCAATTCTTGCCAAGCTATGTAGTCCATACTTATCCGCTCCCTTTGGGAGTTTAATCAGCATGGACAAGCCGTAGCTGAGCTGAAGTCGATACACTTTATAAATACTCTCAGTTAATCTTTAAACTGGGAGCTAAAAATATTTTTGCAACAGAAAGAAGTCAACAACGGACAACTTGTAGCAATTCAGGAAACTTTTTGACGATGAAACTTGAGATTTCCAAGAAGTGGATAAAAACCATTGAAATCCTGAAACGTTACATGGAAATACTCAGTAACGTATCGGAATTTTTTTAGTGTATGCTTCTCACTGCCTCATATTAGAAATGATTTTTTGTAAATATCCCTTAATTGAAATAACTTGAAATTGAAATCAAAATGCATGTGTTACTAAATGTCGGACATATGTTCTATAATATACTTTGAAGAATTTTATATGTTACGGCAAGCGATATCACACTGAATTTTCTTATAAAGTCTGAGAAAACAATTGTCTAACGACGAAGATCGTTAACCTTTTGTCGGACTTTTGACATTCGTCATTTATTCGTCTATATATGGGTGATTAATTAAACCAAAATTGGATAAATGCTTTCAAAAAAATGTTTGCAGCAAAGATTTTTTTTTTTTTTTCTAATTTCATCAATATTTTTTCACATTATTTTTGCATATTATGTGAAAAAACAATGAAAAAAAAAGAAAGAGAGCGAAATAAAATGCATCCTCGCAGTGAATTTTTTGCAGCTATTTGTCTTCCATGAAATTGATAGTTTTACGTGGCACCAATGATTAGGCTTAACACTAATGCCCTGTCATGTAATAATATACCAGGGAATAATCTTTGCCATTTAATTGTCAGAGGAAATGATAATCATACTTGCTTCGGCTATGATGAGGCTACTCATATATTACTCGTATCTTAAAGGCCAGAGATATATTTAGTAAATATTACATTGATGTTACATATATGTGTTTACAGATGCGGGAATCACGAATCTACTCGCTTCTCTATATCAATGTACTACAAAAAAGGAAAATGGGCAATTTATAACAAGCGCTTAAGGTATTATCGCTAATAGCTACTTCTCCTGAAGATGATATCAAAAGTTTTTTTTTTTTTTTTTTTTTTTTTGAGGATTCTCAAGAAAAGACAGATTTTTTTTTATGTATTTGTTAATTCAGTCAGATTAAAAAAAATGATTTTAAAAATAATATTAAGTAATTGTTATAGCCTCTATCCACATCCGATCAATCAGGCAGTTTCAAATGTACAGAGTTAAATATACTGATATGTCTTTAATTTATTTTCTCATATTTTGGTACATGAGCAAGTGAGAGCAAAGGGATGTAAGTGCCAAAATTAAAAATTGGGAGTTAACCAGTACAAATGGTAGGTGAACCTCTACTCTGTCTACTAGCAACCCTGCACTGTAAAAACTATTCAGAAACGTTCCTGGAAAATAATGGGCAGCTGATGTACCC